>NC_060193.1:52707755-52714991 GCF_021184085.1 Oncorhynchus gorbuscha
GAGCCACCCTTTGCCTTGATAACAGCTTTGCACACTCTTGGTATTCTCTTAACCAGCTTCATGAGGTGGTCATCTGGAATGCAATTTAATAAACAGGTGTGCCTTGTTAAAAATTCATTTGAGGAATTTCATTCCTTCTTGCGTTTGAGACAATAAATAGTGTTGTGACAAGGTAGAGGTGATATACAGAAGATTGCTACATTTTGGGAAAAAAAGTCCATATTATGGCAAGAACAGTTCAAAACAGCAAAGAGAAATGACAGTCCATCATTACTTTAAGACATGAAGATCAGACAATCAGGAAAATGTCAAGAACTTTGAAAGTTCCCCCCCAACCCCTCTTGTACGTTGCTGCTACTCTGTGTTTATCATATATGCACAGTCACTTAAATCATATCTACATGTACATACTACCTCAATCAGCCTGACTAACAGGTATGTAGCCTCACTACTTTTATATCCTCGCTAGTGTTATTTTTCACTGTCTTTTTAGTGTTGTTTTATTTCTTTACTTACCTATTGTTCACCTAATACCTTTCTTGCACTATTGGTTAGAGCCTGTAAGTAAGCATTTCACAAGCTCTACACCTGATGTATTCGTCGCACGTGACAAATAAACTTTGATTTGATTTGAAGAACCATCAAGCGCTATGATGAAACTGGCTTTCATGAGGACCGCCACAGGAAAGGAAGACCCAGAGTTACCTCTGCTGCAGAGGATACATTCATTAGAGTTACCAGCCTCATGAAATTGCATTCCAAAGAAATGCTTTACAGAGTTCAAGTTACAGACACATCTCAACATCAACTGTTCAGAGGAGACTGCATGAATCAGTCCTTCATGGTCGATTTTCTGCAAAGAATCCACTACTAAAGGACACCAATAATAATAAGAGACTTGCTTGGGCCTAGAAACACAGGCAACAGACATTAGACCAGTGGAAATCTGTCCATTTGTCTGATCAGTCCAAATTTGAGATTTTGGTTCCAACCGCTGTGTCTTTGTGAGATGCAGAGTAGGTGAATGGATGATCTCTGCATATGTAGTTCCCAGCGTGAAGCATGGAGGAGGTGTGATGGTATGGAGGTGCTTTGCTGAGGACACTGTCATCTGGGATTTATTTAGAATTCAAGCACACTTAACCGGCATGGCTACCACAGCATTCTGACATCAGCATCCGCCATCCCATCTGGTTTGCACTTAGTGGAACTCTCATTTGTTTTCAACAGGACAATGACCCAACACACCTCCAGGCTGTGTAAGGGCTATTTGAACAAGAAGGAGAGTGATGAGTGCTGCATCAGATGACCTGGCCTCCACAATCACCCGACCTCAAACCAATTGAGATGGTTTGGGATGAGTTTGACCGCAGAGTGAAGGAAAAGCAGCCAACAAGTGCTCAGCATATGTGGGGACTCCTTCAAGACTGTTGGAAAAGCATTCCAGGTGAAGCTGGTTGAGAGATCGCCAAAAGTGTACAAAGCTGACATCAAGGCAACGGGTGGCAACTTTGAAGAATCTCAAATGTATAATATATTTTGATTTGTTAATTTTAGATAAAACGTATCGGTGCTCATTGGCCATTGGACATAAACATTAAGTTGGATATCGCAAACTCAACAATGAGTGGTTTGGAAGGAATCAGTGGCTAACTGCAAGCATTGCAATGCAATCATTAGCCTGCTATTCACTGGAGTGGCTGTGTAGTCCCAAGTCTAAGATTAAGGGTCTCTTTTCCTAGTTTGAAATCATAAACATTCAACATTGGCCATGCTGTCAATGAAGCATTATTTGTGCCGCGCTCAAAACAACTGTTAACTCGGAACTGCAAAATCTGACTTTAGTAAGTTCAAGACATCTGGGAACTTGGGAAAAATGTGCTATGCCTGGGAAAATACGTTTTGAACTTTCATCCAGCTCAGAATTGTACATTCGGAACTCAGGCCTCATTCTCGAGCTACGAGCTGAAGATCACTGTCGTCATGATGATTCATGAACAAAAAATATCTAGTTAACAGAAGAAAGGAAGACAAAATAAGGACAGAAGAAAAAGGAAAAGAAAAAGGACAACAAAGTGAAACCTCTAAAGAAACAAGAGACCATAATACAAGAAACAGCACTATAGAGAGGTAGAAGAAATACACAACATTACTTTATAAGGACTGAATTCTAACATAATTCTGCCAAGCTTGATACAGCTTCAACTAGCACCGACGTGTCAAGTGAGAGGTGTCAAAGCCCATTAGCCCAACAATGGCAGGAGAGTCACACAGTCTACCCCAACCAAATGGAGAGGCCTTAGAAGCTCCCTCCTGCTGTTCAGAGGTAATTCAAATACAGTACCCTGTGCATGTAAAGAATAATAAGGCAAGAAAAGATTACAAAATGAAGCTCCTTATGGAAAATCAAGAGACACTTTTTGCTGACTATTACAAAAATGGGAACATCAGCAACCTTATCTTCCACACAAACCATCCCCTGGCATGGCACAGTGCTATATTAGCACACTACCCCCTTGTTACGAGAGCGGGGATTAACGAGGGGTGGAAACTCAGAATACTTGATAACGAGGACTCTGAGTCAAGTAATATAAATATCTATAAGTCCGGAACAGTAATGGCACAGGGTAATCACAAACAGTTTCAGCTGGACTTTCACCTAATCAAAGAATTAGCCCAGCAGGAGAAGCTCTCCCTTGATAAAGATACCCCACACCGAGCGGGTCAGACCAGACCTCTTCATTATGTAACCCCACAGACGAGCAACCCCCAGCAGAGAGTCAACCTCCCAGCACAGATTACCACTCCCTCATTGAAATGAAGGACAAATTCACCCAGCTGGAGATAAGGCAGGTGGAGCTGGAACAGCAGGTGATTACACTTCAGTCAGCACAGACCCAGACAACAGTCCAGCACAACAACAGCCCCTTAACCAGACCCGGAGAGCTGGAGGTTGACAGAGACATATCTGCACTTTGGACAGTGGTGAGACAAATACAACAGGAGAAAGAGGAGCAGAACAGAGCACTAGAGGAGAGTGTCAGACTGCTGGTGGAGGAAAGGTTGAGGGGATGGAGGAGAGGTTGAGGGGGATGGAGGAGAGGGTGAGGAGGATGGAGGAGAGGTTGAGGGGGACGGCGTGCGACAGAGAACAACCCACTAGAGAGGTGGCCACCCCCATAGAGAAGCCAGCAGAACAGCCCACCTCAGCACCCAACAAAAGTCTCGACACCACAGCAGAACAGTCCACACCAGACCCTGACCATAGAGTCGACATCACAGCAGAACAGACAAATGAAGAACCCCAAGCCCAGCGGCTCTCACCCCCTCTGAGCACCCCCCCTGTCAGCCTGCCTGATAGCCCTTCTGACAACCCCCCAACACCCACTGAGGACAAACACAAGACACAGATTGTACTACTTATGGACTCAAATGGGAAATATATAGAATAATTTTTTTTTTTCCCAAACACAGTGTGTCTAAACTCTGGTGTCCAAACACCCAGTGCGCCCTCGACCTTCTGTCTGAGGCCAAACTAGGCTCACCCAGCCACATAATAATACACACAGGCACAAACGACCTGAGAGCACAGCAAGAAAGAGTGGCCACAGCACTGAAGGGAGTGATTGAAAAGGCTTCTTCTACTTTCCCCAACGCACAAGTGGTTATCTCCACCCTGCTACCACGAAAAGACTTCCACCCTGCCACAATACAGCGGGTAAATGCAAGTATTTCCCGTGACTGTGCCTCAAAACCAAATGTTTTCCTGGCCCACCACTCCACCCTGGACTTGAACAGCCTCTATGACCAGGTCCACCTCTACAAGGCAGCAGTGCCCACCTTGCCCGAACTCTAAAGGACATCGCTCTCAAAACGTATCCCCAACACTTCACACAGGAGCAACAGATCAATAGACACCCCACCCAGACCGACGAGACACCCTCCCAGACCTGCAGGACCCCCTGACCTACACATAGAGGACCCACGCCAAGAGGAATTACATCCAGACCACCGCACACCCAGACACATCCACACCCCCACCCCAACCAATCAACACCCCCCCACGTCAACCATGCCCACACCCCATTTAGGCCCCCTCCAGATCAGACCTATGCCACTCCTGCCCACCCCATGCACCCCACCCCTGCAAAGAGGGCCTCAACATGGAAGCCACACATACGCCCAGGTAGTGAGCGGGCAAACAGTCCCAACCCCCACTCTCACACTCGCCCAAGCCAATGGCATGTACCAGATGCTCAGCAGGCTCTGCTCACACTTACTGGCCTGAGGCCAAACCACGACCAACAACATTGGACACTCTATGGAACAAAATGCATTCACTATATCATCCTGGAATATCCAAGGCCTGATGTCATCTGCCTTTGGCCTGAAGAGCAGAAACCCGGACTTCACCAAAGAAATCGGTAACACAGACATTGTCATCCTGCAAGAAACCTGGTATAGAGGAGACAGACCCACTGGTTGCCCTCTAGGTTACAGAGAGCTGGTAGTCCCATCCACCAAACTACCAGGTGTGAAACAGTGAAGGGACTCAGGGGGTATGCTAATTTGGTATAGAGCAGACCTTTGGCTAGAAATTCAAAAGGAAATTATCCTAACAGAGAAAAATGTCCTCCTGTGTGCTACCTATATCCCCCCACTAGAATCCCCATATTTTAATGAAGACAGCTTCTCCATCCTGGAGGGCGAAATCAATCATTTCCAGGCCCAGGGACATGTACTAGTCTGTGGCGACCTAAATGCCAGAACCGGACAAGAACCTGACACCCTCAGCACACAGGGGGACAAACATCTGCCTGGAGGTGACAGCATCCCCTCCCACATATGCCCCCCTAGGCACAACTATGACAACATAACCAACAAAAACGGGTCACAACTCCTGCAGCTCTGTCGCACGCTGGGTATGTACATAGTCAACGGTAGGCTTCGAGGGGACTCCTATGGTAGGTACACCTATAGCTCATCTCTTAGCAGTAGTACTGTAGACTACTTTATCACTGACCTCAACCCAGAATCTCTCAGAGCGTTCACAGTCAGCCCACTGACACCCCTATCAGACCACAGCAAAATCACAGTCTACTTAAACAGAGCAATACTCAATCATGAGGCATCAAAGCCAAAGGAACTGAGTAACATTAAGAAATGCTATAGATGGAAGGAATGCAGTTTGGAAACTTACCAAAAAACAATTAGGCAACAACAAATTCAATCCCTTTTAGACAATTTCCTGGGTAAAACGTTCCACTGTAATAGTGAAGGTAAACCTGGCAGTAGAAAATCTTAACAGTATATTTGACCTCTCAGCTTCCCCTATCAAATCTAAAAATCTCAAATAGAAACCCGAAGAAAATTAACAATAATGACAAATGGTTTGATGAAGAATGCAAAAATCTAAGAAAGAAATTGAGAAACCTGTCCAACCAAAAACATAGAGACCCGGAAACCTGAGTCTACGCCTTCTCTTCACTATGGTGAATCACTAAAAACAATACAGAAATACACTACGGAAAAAGAGGGAACAGCATGTCAGAAATCAGCTCAATGCAATTGAAGAATCCATAGACTCTAAATCCACTTCTGGGAAAATTGGAAAACACTAAACAAACAACAACACGAAGAATTATCTATCCAAAATGGAGATGTATGGGTAAAACCACTTCTCCAAATCTTTTGGTTCTATAACAAAGAACAAAGAGCAAAAACATATACATGATCAAATACAGATCTTAGAATCAACTATTAAAGACTACCAGAACCCACTGGATTCTCCAATTACATTGAATGAGTTACAGGACAAAATAAAAACCCTTCAACCCAAAAAGGCCTGTGGTGTGATGGTATCCTCAATGAAATGATCAAATATACAGACAACAAATTCCAATTGGCTATACTAAAACTCTTTAACATCATACTTAGCTCTGGCATCTTCCCCAATATTTGGAACCAAGGACTGATCACCCCAATCCACAAAAGTGGAGACAAATTTGACCCCAATAACTACTGTGGAATATGTGTCAACAGTAACCTTGGGAAAATACTCTGCATTATTATTAACAGCAGACTCGTACATTTCCTCAATGAAAACAATGTACTGAGCAAATGTCAAATTGGCTTTTACCAAATTACTGTACAACAGACCATGTATTCACCCTGCACACCCTAATTGACAACCAAACAAACCAAAACAAAGGCAAAGTCTTCTCATGCTTTGTTGATTTCAAAAAAGCCTTCGACTCAATCTGGCATGAGGTTCTGCTATACAAACTGATGGAAAGTGGTGTTGGGGTAAAACATTTGACATTATAAAATCCATGTACACAAACAACAAGTGTGTGGTTAAAATTGGCAAAAACACACATTTCTTCACACAGGGTCGTGGGGTTAGACAGGGATGCAGCTTAAGCCCCACCTCTTCAACATATATATCAACGAATTGGCGCGGGCACTAGAAAAGTCTGCAGCACCCGCCTCCCTGCTAGAATCCGAAGTCAAATGTCTGCTGTTTGCTGATGATCTGGTGCTTCTGTCACCAACCAAGGAGGGCCTACAGCAGCACCTATATCTTATGCACAGATTCTGTCAGACCTGGGCCCTGACAGTAAATCTCAGTAAGACCAAAATAATGGTGTTCCAAAAAAGGTCCAGTCACCAGGACCACAAAAATACAAATTCCATCTAGACACTGTTGCCCTAGAGCACACAAAAACTATACATACCTTGGCCTAAACATCAGCGCCACAGGTAACTTCCACAAAGCTGTGAACGATCTGAGAGACAAGGCAAGAAGGGCATTCTCTATGCCATCAAAAGAAACATAAATTTCAACATACCAATTAGGATTTGGCTAAAAATACTTGAATCAGTCATAGAGCCCGTTGCCCTTTATGGTTGTGAGGTCTGGGGTCCGCCTCACCAACCAAGACTTCACAAAATGGGACAAACACCAAATTGAGACTCTGCACGCAGAATTCTGCAAAAATATCCTCCGTGTACAACGTAAAACACCAAATAATGCATGCAGAGCAGAATTAGGCCGATACCCACTAATTATCAAAACCAGAAAAGCGCCGTTAAATTCTACAACCACCTAAAAGGAAGCGATTCACAAACTTTCCATAACAAAGCCATCACCTACAGAGAGATGAACCTGGAGAAGAGTCCCCAGCAAGCTGGTCCTGGGGCTCTGTTCACAAACACAAACACACCCTATAGAGC
>NC_060193.1:52715491-52917991 GCF_021184085.1 Oncorhynchus gorbuscha
TCTAGTTCTCTTCCACTCTCTCTCTCTCTCTTCCACTTCTCTCCTCTAGTTCTCTTCTCTCTCTCTCTAGTTCTCTTCCACTCTCTCTCCCTCTAGTTCTCTTCCACTCTCTCTCCTCTAGTTCTCTTCCACTCTCTCCTCTCTAGTTCTCTTCCACTCTCTCTCTCTCTTCCACTCTAGTTCTCTTCCACTCTCTCTCTCTAGTTCTCTTCCACTCTCTCTCTAGTTCTCTTCCACTCTCTCCTCTCTAGTTCTCTTCCACTCTCTCCTCTAGTTCTCTTCTCTCTCTCTCTTCCTCTCTCTCCCTCTAGTTCTCTTCCACTCTCTCCCTCTAGTTCTCTTCCACTCTCTCCTCTCTAGTTCTCTTCCACTCTCTCCCTCTAGTTCTCTTCCACTCTCTCCTCTCTAGTTCTCTTCCACTCTCTCCCTCTAGTTCTCTTCCACTCTCTCCTCTCTAGTTCTCTTCCACTCTCTCCCTCTAGTTCTCTTCCACTCTCTCCCTCTAGTTCTCTTCCACTCTCTCCCTCTAGTTCTCTTCCTCTTCCACTCTCTCCCTCTAGTTCTCTTCCACTCTCTCCCTCTAGTTCTCTTCCACTCTCTCCCTCTAGTTCTCTTCCACTCTCTCCCTCTAGTTCTCTTCCACTCTCTCCCTCTAGTTCTCTTCCACTCTCCCCTCTAGTTCTCTTCCACTCTCTCCCTCTAGTTCTCTTCCACTCTCTCTCTAGTTCTCTTCCACTCTCTCCCTCTAGTTCTCTTCCACTCTCTCCCTCTAGTTCTCTTCCACTCTCTCCCTCTAGTTCTCTTCCACTCTCTCTAGTTCTCTTCCACTCTCTCTCTCTCTCTAGTTCTCTTCCACTCTCTCTCTCTTCCACTCTCTCTAGTTCTCTTCCACTCTCTCTCTCTCTCTCTAGTTCTCTTCCACTCTCTCTCTAGTTCTCTTCCACTCTCTCTTCTCTTCCACTCTCTCTCTAGTTCTCTTCCACTCTCTAGTTCTCTTCCACTCTCTCTCTCTCTAGTTCTCTTCCACTCTCTCTCTCTAGTTCTCTTCCACTCTCTCTAGTTCTCTTCCACTCTCTCTCTCTAGTTCTCTTCCTCTCTCTCTCTCTCTCTAGTTCTCTTCCACTCTCTCTCTCTCTAGTTCTCTTCCTCTCTCTCTCTCTAGTTCTCTTCCACTCTCTCTCTCTCTAGTTCTCTTCCACTCTCTCTCTCTAGTTCTCTTCCTCTCTCTCTCTCTAGTTCTCTTCCTCTCTCTCTCTCTAGTTCTCTTCCTCTCTCTCTCTCTAGTTCTCTTCCACTCTCTCTCTCTCTCTTCCACTTCTCTAGTTCTCTTCCACTCTCTCTCCTCTAGTTCTCTTCCACTCTCTCCCTCTAGTTCTCTTCCACTCTCTCTCTAGTTCTCTCTAGTTCTCTTCCACTCTCTCTCTAGTTCTCTTCCACTTCTCTCTCTCTAGTTCTCTCTCTCTCTCTAGTTCTCTTCCACTCTCTCTCTCTCTAGTTCTCTTCCACTCTCTCCCTCTAGTTCTCTTCCACTCTCTCTCTAGTTCTCTTCCACTCTCTCTCTCTCTTCCACTCTTCTCTCTAGTTCTCTTCCACTCTCTCTCTCTAGTTCTCTTCCACTCTCTCTCTCTAGTTCTCTTCCACTCTCTCCTCTAGTTCTCTTCCACTCTCTCTCTCTAGTTCTCTTCCTCTCTCTCTCTAGTTCTCTTCCTCTCTCTCTCTAGTTCTCTTCCACTCTCTCTCTCTCTAGTTCTCTTCCACTCTCTCTCTCTAGTTCTCTTCCACTCTCTCTCTCTAGTTCTCTTCCACTCTCTCTCTCTAGTTCTCTTCCTCTCTCTCTCTCTAGTTCTCTTCCACTCTCTCTCTCTCTAGTTCTCTTCCACTCTCTCCTCTAGTTCTCTTCCACTCTCTCTCTCTAGTTCTCTTCCTCTCTCCCTCTAGTTCTCTTCCACTCTCTCTCTCTCTCTAGTTCTCTTCCACTCTCTCTCTCTAGTTCTCTTCCACTCTCTCCCTCTAGTTCTCTTCCACTCTCTCTCTCTCTTCTCTTCCTTCTCTCCCTCTAGTTCTCTTCCACTCTCTCTCTCTAGTTCTCTCTCCTCTCTCTCTCTCTAGTTCTCTTCCACTCTCTCTAGTTCTCTTCTAGTTCTCTTCCACTCTCTCCTCTAGTTCTCTTCCACTCTCTCCCTCTAGTTCTCTTCCACTCTCTCCCTCTAGTTCTCTTCCACTCTCTCCTCTAGTTCTCTTCCACTCTCTCCTCTAGTTCTCTTCCACTCTCTCCTCTCTAGTTCTCTTCCACTCTCTCCCTCTAGTTCTCTTCCACTCTCTCCCTCTAGTTCTCTTCCACTCTCTCCCTCTAGTTCTCTTCCACTCTCTCCTCTAGTTCTCTTCCACTCTCTCCCTCTAGTTCTCTTCCACTCTCTCCCTCTAGTTCTCTTCCACTCTCTCCCTCTAGTTCTCTTCCACTCTCTCTCTCTAGTTCTCTTCCACTCTCTCCCTCTAGTTCTCTTCCACTCTCTCCCTCTAGTTCTCTTCCAGTTCTCTTCTCCTCCCTCTAGTTCTCTTCCACTCTCTCCCCCTAGTTCTCTTCCACTCTCTCCTCTAGTTCTCTTCCACTCTCTCCCTCTAGTTCTCTTCCACTCTCTCCCTCTAGTTCTCTTCCACTCTCTCCTCTAGTTCTCTTCCACTCTCTCCCTCTAGTTCTCTTCCACTCTCTCCTCTAGTTCTCTCTCCCTCTAGTTCTCTTCCACTCTCTCCCTCTAGTTCTCTTCCACTCTCTCCCTCTAGTTCTCTTCCACTCTCTCCCTCTAGTTCTCTTCCACTCTCTCCCTCTAGTTCTCTTCCACTCTCTCCCTCTAGTTCTCTTCCACTCTCTCCCTAGTTCTCTTCCACTCTCTCCCTCTAGTTCTCTTCCACTCTCTCCCTCTAGTTCTCTTCCACTCTCTCCCTCTAGTTCTCTTCCACTCTCTCCCTCTAGTTCTCTTCCTCTCTCCCTCTAGTTCTCTTCCACTCTCTCCCTCTAGTTCTCTTCCACTCTCTCCCTCTAGTTCTCTTCCACTCTCTCTCCTCTAGTTCTCTTCCACTCTCTCTAGTTCTCTTCCACTCTCTCCTCTAGTTCTCTTCCACTCTCTCCCTCTAGTTCTCTTCCACTCTCTCCCTCTAGTTCTCTTCCACTCTCTCCCTCTAGTTCTCTTCCACTCTCTCTCTCTCTTCCAGTTCTCTTCCACTCTCTCTCTCTAGTTCTCTTCCACTCTCTCTCTCTCTAGTTCTCTTCCACTCTCTCTCTCTAGTTCTCTTCCTCTCTCTCTCTCTCTAGTTCTCTTCCACTCTCTCTCTCTAGTTCTCTTCCACTCTCTCTCTCTAGTTCTCTTCCACTCTCTCCCTCTAGTTCTCTTCCACTCTCTCTCTCTAGTTCTCTTCCACTCTCTCCCTCTAGTTCTCTTCCAGTCTCTCCCTCTAGTTCTCTTCCACTCTCTCTAGTTCTCTTCCACTCTCTCTAGTTCTCTTCCACTCTCTCTCTCTCTAGTTCTCTTCCACTCTCTCTCTCTCTAGTTCTCTTCCACTCTCTCTCTAGTTCTCTTCCACTCTCTCTCTAGTTCTCTTCCACTCTCTCTCTAGTTCTCTTCCACTCTCTCTCTAGTTCTCTTCCACTCTCTCTCTCTCTAGTTCTCTTCCTCTCTCTCTCTAGTTCTCTTCCACTCTCTCCTCTCTAGTTCTCTTCCACTCTCTCTCTCTAGTTCTCTTCCACTCTCTCTCTCTAGTTCTCTTCCACTCTCTCCCTCTAGTTCTCTTCCACTCTCTCTCTCTCTAGTTCTCTTCCACTCTCTCTCTCTCTAGTTCTCTTCCACTCTCTCTCTCTCTAGTTCTCTTCCACTCTCTCTAGTTCTCTTCCACTCTCTCTAGTTCTCTTCCACTCTCTCTCTCTAGTTCTCTTCCACTCTCTCTCTCTAGTTCTCTTCCACTCTCTCCCTCTAGTTCTCTTCCACTCTCTCTCTAGTTCTCTTCCACTCTCTCTCTAGTTCTCTTCCACTCTCTCCCTCTAGTTCTCTTCCACTCTCTCTCTCTCTAGTTCTCTTCCTCTCTCTCTCTCTAGTTCTCTCTCTCTCCCTCTAGTTCTCTTCCACTCTCTCCTCTAGTTCTCTTCCACTCTCTCTCTCTAGTTCTCTTCCACTCTCTCCTCTAGTTCTCTTCCACTCTCTCCCTCTAGTTCTCTTCCACTCTCTCCTCTAGTTCTCTTCCACTCTCTCTCTCTAGTTCTCTTCCACTCTCTCCCTCTAGTTCTCTTCCACTCTTCCACTCTCTCTAGTTCTCTTCCACTCTCTCTCTCTAGTTCTCTTCTCTCTCTCAGTTCTCTTCTCTCTCTCTCTAGTTCTCTTCCACTCTCTCTCTCTCTAGTTCTCTTCCACTCTCTCTCTCTCTTCCACTCTCTCTCTCTAGTTCTCTTCCACTCTCTCTAGTTCTCTTCCACTCTCTCTCTAGTTCTCTTCCACTCTCTCTCTAGTTCTCTTCCACTCTCTCTCTCTCTAGTTCTCTTCCACTCTCTCTCTCTCTAGTTCTCTTCCACTCTCTCTCTCTCTAGTTCTCTTCCACTCTCTCTCTCTCTTCCACTCTCTCTAGTTCTCTTCCACTCTCTCTAGTTCTCTTCCACTCTCTCTCTCTCTCTCTCTAGTTCTCTTCCACTCTCTCTCTCTAGTTCTCTTCCTCTCTCCCTCTCTCTCTAGTTCTCTTCCACTCTCTCTCTCTCTAGTTCTCTTCCACTCTCTCTCTCTAGTTCTCTTCCACTCTCTCTCTCTCTTCCACTCTCTCTCTCTAGTTCTCTTCCACTCTCTCTCTCTAGTTCTCTTCCACTCTCTCTCTCTAGTTCTCTTCCTCTCTCTCTCTCTAGTTCTCTTCCACTCTCTCTCTCTAGTTCTCTTCCACTCTCTCCCTCTAGTTCTCTTCCACTCTCCCTCTAGTTCTCTTCCACTCTCTCCCTCTAGTTCTCTTCCACTCTCTCCCTCTAGTTCTCTTCCACTCTCTCCCTCTAGTTCTCTTCCACTCTCTCTCTCTAGTTCTCTTCCACTCTCTCTCTAGTTCTCTTCCACTCTCTCCCTCTAGTTCTCTTCCACTCTCTCTCTAGTTCTCTTCCACTCTCTCTAGTTCTCTTCCACTCTCTCTCTAGTTCTCTTCCACTCTCTCCCTCTAGTTCTCTTCCACTCTCTCCCTCTCTAGTTCTCTTCCACTCTCTCTCTAGTTCTCTCTAGTTCTCTTCCACTCTCTCTCTCTAGTTCTCTTCCACTCTCTCTCTAGTTCTCTTCCACTCTCTCTCTAGTTCTCTTCTCTCCACTCTCTCTAGTTCTCTTCTCTCTCTCTCTAGTTCTCTTCCACTCTCCACTCTAGTTCTCTTCCACTCTCTCTCTCTAGTTCTCTTCCACTCTCTCTCTCTAGTTCTCTTCCACTCTCTCCCTCTTCCAGTTCTCTTTCACTCTCTCCCTCTAGTTCTCTTCCACTCTCTCTCTAGTTCTCTAGTTCTCTTCCACTCTCTCTCTCTCTAGTTCTCTTCCACTCTCTCCCTCTAGTTCTCTTCCACTCTCTCCCTCTAGTTCTCTTCCACTCTCTCTCTCTAGTTCTCTTCCACTCTCTCCCTCTAGTTCTCTTCCACTCTCTCCCTCTAGTTCTCTTCCACTCTCTCCCTCTAGTTCTCTTCCACTCTCTCCCTCTAGTTCTCTTCCACTCTCTCCCTCTAGTTCTCTTCCACTCTCTCCCTAGTTCTCTTCCACTCTCTCCTCTAGTTCTCCACTCTTCCCTCTAGTTCTCTTCCACTCTCTCCCTCTAGTTCTCTTCCACTCTCTCCCTCTAGTTCTCTTCCACTCTCTCCCTCTAGTTCTCTTCCACTCTCTCCCTCTAGTTCTCTTCCACTCTCTCCCTCTAGTTCTCTTCCACTCTCTCCCTCTAGTTCTCTTCCACTCTCTCCTAGTTCTCTAGTTCTCTTCCACTCTCTCCCTCTAGTTCTCTTCCACTCTCTCCCTCTAGTTCTCTTCCACTCTCTCCTCTCTAGTTCTCTTCCACTCTCTCTCTCTAGTTCTCTTCCACTCTCTCCTCTCTTCCAGTTCTCTTCCACTCTCTCCTCTCTAGTTCTCTTCCACTCTCTCTCTCTCTAGTTCTCTTCCACTCTCTCTCTCTAGTTCTCTTCCACTCTCTCTCTCTCTAGTTCTCTTCCACTCTCTCCTCTAGTTCTCTTCCACTCTCTCCCTCTAGTTCTCTTCCTCTCTCTCCCTCTAGTTCTCTTCCACTCTCTCCTCTAGTTCTCTTCCACTCTCTCCCTCTAGTTCTCTTCCACTCTCAGTTCTCTTCCACTCTCTCCCTAGTTCTCTTCCACTCTCTCTCCTCTAGTTCTCTTCCACTCTCCCCTCTAGTTCTCTTCCACTCTCTCCCTCTAGTTCTCTTCCACTCTCTCCCTCTAGTTCTCTTCCACTCTCTCCCTCTAGTTCTCTTCCACTCTCTCCCTCTAGTTCTCTTCCACTCTCTCCTCTAGTTCTCTTCCACTCTCTCCCTCTAGTTCTCTTCCACTCTCTCCCTCTAGTTCTCTTCCACTCTCTCCCTCTAGTTCTCTTCCACTCCTCTCTCTCTTCCTCTAGTTCTCTTCCACTCTCTCCTCTAGTTCTCTTCCTCTCTCTCTTCCTCTCTCTCCTCTAGTTCTCTTCCACTCTCTCTAGTTCTCTTCCACTCTCTCTCTCTAGTTCTCTTCCACTCTCTCTAGTTCTCTTCCACTCTCTCTCTCTAGTTCTCTTCCACTCTCTCTCTCTTCCACTCTCTAGTTCTCTTCCACTCTCTCCTCTCTAGTTCTCTTCTTCCACTCTCTCTAGTTCTCTTCCACTCTCTCTCTAGTTCTCTTCCACTCTCTCCCTCTAGTTCTCTTCCACTCTCTCTCTCTAGTTCTCTTCCACTCTCTCTCTCTAGTTCTCTTCCACTCTCTCTCTCTAGTTCTCTTCCACTCTCTCTCTCTAGTTCTCTTCCACTCTCTCCCTCTAGTTCTCTTCCACTCTCTCCCTCTAGTTCTCTTCCACTCTCTCCCTCTAGTTCTCTTCCACTCTCTCCTCTAGTTCTCTTCCACTCTCTCTCTCTAGTTCTCTTCCACTCTCTCTCTCTCTAGTTCTCTTCCACTCTCTCCCTCTAGTTCTCTTCCAGTTCTCTTCCACTCTCTCTCTAGTTCTCTTCCACTCTCTCTCTCTAGTTCTCTTCCACTCTCTCTAGTTCTCTTCCAGTTCTCTCTAGTTCTCTCCACTCTCTCTCTAGTTCTCTTCCACTCTCTCCCTCTAGTTCTCTTCCTCTAGTTCTCTTCCACTCTCTCCCTCTAGTTCTCTTCCACTCTCTCCCTCTAGTTCTCTTCCACTCTCTCCCTCTAGTTCTCTTCCACTCTCTCCCTCTAGTTCTCTTCCACTCTCTCCCTCTAGTTCTCTTCCACTCTCTCCCTCTAGTTCTCTTCCACTCTCTCCCTCTAGTTCTCTTCCACTCTCTCCCTCTAGTTCTCTTCCACTCTCTCCCTCTAGTTCTCTTCCACTCTCTCTCTCTAGTTCTCTTCCACTCTCTCTCTCTAGTTCTCTTCCACTCTCTCTCTCTAGTTCTCTTCCACTCTCTCTCTCTCTAGTTCTCTTCCACTCTCTCTCTCTAGTTCTCTTCCACTCTCTCTCTCTCTCTCTAGTTCTCTTCCACTCTCTCTCTCTAGTTCTCTTCCACTCTCTCCTCTCTAGTTCTCTTCCACTCTCTCTCTCTAGTTCTCTTCCACTCTCTCTCTAGTTCTCTTCCACTCTCTCCCTCTAGTTCTCTTCCACTCTCTCTAGTTCTCTTCCACTCTCTCTAGTTCTCTTCCTCTAGTTCTCTTCCACTCTCTCCCTCTAGTTCTCTTCCAGTTCTCTCTCCCTCTAGTTCTCTTCCACTCTCTCCCTCTAGTTCTCTTCCACTCTCTCCCTCTAGTTCTCTTCCACTCTCTCCCTCTAGTTCTCTTCCACTCTCTCCCTCTAGTTCTCTTCCACTCTCTCCCTCTAGTTCTCTTCCACTCTCTCCCTCTAGTTCTCTTCCACTCTCTCCCTCTCTAGTTCTCTTCCACTCTCTCTCTAGTTCTCTTCCACTCTCTCCCTCTAGTTCTCTTCCACTCTCTCCCTCTAGTTCTCTTCCACTCTCTCCCTCTAGTTCTCTTCCACTCTCTCCCTCTAGTTCTCTTCCACTCTCTCCCTCTAGTTCTCTTCCACTCTCTCCCTCTAGTTCTCTTCCTCTCTCTCTCTCTAGTTCTCTTCCACTCTCTCCCTCTAGTTCTCTTCCACTCTCTCCCTCTAGTTCTCTTCCACTCTCTCTCTAGTTCTCTTCCACTCTCTCTCTAGTTCTCTTCCACTCTCTCTCTAGTTCTCTTCCACTCTCTCTCTCTAGTTCTCTTCCACTCTCTCTCTCTCTCTTCCACTCTTCTCTTCTTCCTCTCTCTCTCTCTAGTTCTCTTCCACTCTCTCCTCTAGTTCTCTTCCACTCTCTCCCTCTAGTTCTCTTCCACTCTCTCCCTCTAGTTCTCTTCCACTCTCTCCCTCTCTCTCCACTCTCTCCCTCTAGTTCTCTTCCACTCTCTCTCTCCCTCTAGTTCTCTTCCACTCTCTCCCTCTAGTTCTCTTCCACTCTCTCCTCTAGTTCTCTTCCACTCTCTCCCTCTAGTTCTCTTCCACTCTCTCCCTCTAGTTCTCTTCCACTCTCTCCCTCTAGTTCTCTTCCACTCTCTCCCTCTAGTTCTCTTCCACTCTCTCCCTCTAGTTCTCTTCCACTCTCTCCCTCTAGTTCTCTTCCAGTTCTCTTCCACTCTCTCTCTCTAGTTCTCTTCCACTCTCTCCCTCTAGTTCTCTTCCACTCTCTCTCTCTAGTTCTCTTCACTCTCTCCTCTAGTTCTCTTCCACTCTCTCCCTCTAGTTCTCTTCCACTCTCTCCCTCTCTTCTCTTCCACTCTCTCCCTCTAGTTCTCTTCCACTCTCTCCCTCTAGTTCTCTTCCACTCTCTCCCTCTAGTTCTCTTCCACTCTCTCCCTCTAGTTCTCTTCCACTCTCTCCTCTAGTTCTCTTCCACTCTCTCTCTCTCTAGTTCTCTTCCAGTTCTCTCCACTCTCTCTCTAGTTCTCTTCCACTCTCTCTCTCTAGTTCTCTTCCACTCTCTCTCTCTAGTTCTCTTCCACTCTCTCTCTAGTTCTCTTCCACTCCTCTCTCTCTCTTCCACTCTAGTTCTCTTTCCACTCTCTCTCTCTCTAGTTCTCTTCCACTCTCTCCCTCTAGTTCTCTTCCACTCTCTCCTCTAGTTCTCTTCCACTCTCTCTAGTTCTCTTCCACTCTCTCCTCTAGTTCTCTTCCACTCTCTCTCTCTAGTTCTCTTCCACTCTCTCCCTCTAGTTCTCTTCCACTCTCTCTCTAGTTCTCTTCCACTCTCTCCCTCTAGTTCTCTTCCACTCTCTCTCTCTCTTCCAGTTCTCTTCCACTCTCTCTCTCTAGTTCTCTTCCACTCTCTCCTCTCTCTAGTTCTCTTCCACTCTCTCCTCTAGTTCTCTTCCACTCTCTCTCTCTAGTTCTCTTCCACTCTCTCCCTCTAGTTCTCTTCCACTCTCTCCCTCTAGTTCTCTTCCACTCTCTCCTCTAGTTCTCTTCCACTCTCTCCCTCTAGTTCTCTTCCACTCTCTCCCTCTAGTTCTCTTCCACTCTCTCCCTCTAGTTCTCTTCCACTCTCTCCCTCTAGTTCTCTTCCACTCTCTCCTCTCTAGTTCTCTTCCACTCTCTCTCTCTAGTTCTCTTCCACTCTCTCTCTCTAGTTCTCTTCCTCTCTCTCTCTAGTTCTCTTCCTCTCTCTCTCTAGTTCTCTTCCACTCTCTCTCTCTAGTTCTCTTCCACTCTCTCTCTCTCTAGTTCTCTTCCACTCTCTCCCTCTAGTTCTCTTCCACTCTCTCCCTCTAGTTCTCTTCCACTCTCTCCCTCTAGTTCTCTTCCACTCTCTCCCTCTAGTTCTCTTCCACTCTCTCCCTCTAGTTCTCTTCCACTCTCTCCCTCTAGTTCTCTTCCACTCTCTCCCTCTAGTTCTCTTCCACTCTCTCCCTCTAGTTCTCTTCCACTCTCTCTCTAGTTCTCTTCCACTCTCTCCCTCTAGTTCTCTTCCACTCTCTCCCTCTAGTTCTCTTCCACTCTCTCCCTCTAGTTCTCTTCCACTCTCTCCCTCTAGTTCTCTTCCACTCTCTCCCTCTAGTTCTCTTCCACTCTCTCCCTCTAGTTCTCTTCCACTCTCTCCCTCTAGTTCTCTTCCACTCTCTCTCTAGTTCTCTAGTTCTCTTCCACTCTCTCCCTCTAGTTCTCTTCCACTCTCTCCCTCTAGTTCTCTTCCACTCTCTCCTCTCTAGTTCTCTTCCACTCTCTCCCTCTAGTTCTCTTCCACTCTCTCCCTCTAGTTCTCTTCCACTCTCTCCCTCTAGTTCTCTTCCACTCTCTCCTCTAGTTCTCTTCCACTCTCTCTCTAGTTCTCTTCCACTCTCTCTCTCTAGTTCTCTTCCTCTCTCTCCTCTCTTTCTCTTCCTCTCTCTCTCTAGTTCTCTTCCACTCTCTCCCTCTAGTTCTCTTCCACTCTCTCTCTCTAGTTCTCTTCCACTCTCTCCCCTCTAGTTCTCTTCCACTCTCTCCTCTAGTTCTCTTCCACTCTCTCCCTCTAGTTCTCTTCCACTCTCTCCCTCTAGTTCTCTTCCACTCTCTCCTCTAGTTCTCTTCCACTCTCTCCCTCTAGTTCTCTTCCACTCTCTCCCTCTAGTTCTCTTCCACTCTCTCCCTCTAGTTCTCTTCCACTCTCTCTCCTCTAGTTCTCTTCCACTCTCTCCCTCTAGTTCTCTTCCACTCTCTCTCTCTAGTTCTCTTCCACTCTCTCTCTCTAGTTCTCTTCCACTCTCTCCCTCTAGTTCTCTTCCACTCTCTCCCTCTAGTTCTCTTCCACTCTCTCCCTCTAGTTCTCTTCCACTCTCTCCCTCTAGTTCTCTTCCACTCTCTCCCTCTAGTTCTCTTCCACTCTCTCCCTCTAGTTCTCTTCCACTCTCTCCCTCTAGTTCTCTTCCACTCTCTCTCTCTCTAGTTCTCTTCCACTCTCTCCCTCTAGTTCTCTTCCACTCTCTCCCTCTAGTTCTCTTCCACTCTCTCCCTCTAGTTCTCTTCCACTCTCTCCCTCTAGTTCTCTTCCACTCTCTCCCTCTAGTTCTCTTCCACTCTCTCCCTCTAGTTCTCTTCCACTCTCTCCCTCTAGTTCTCTTCCACTCTCTCCCTCTAGTTCTCTTCCACTCTCTCTCTAGTTCTCTTCCACTCTCTCTAGTTCTCTTCCACTCTCTCTAGTTCTCTTCCACTCTCTCCTCTCTAGTTCTCTTCCACTCTCTCCCTCTAGTTCTCTTCCACTCTCTCCTCTCTCCTCTAGTTCTCTTCCACTCTCTCCCTCTAGTTCTCTTCCACTCTCTCCCTCTAGTTCTCTTCCACTCTCTCCCTCTAGTTCTCTCTTCTCCCTCTAGTTCTCTTCCACTCTCTCCTCTAGTTCTCTTCCACTCTCTCCCTCTAGTTCTCTTCCACTCTCTCTCTAGTTCTCTTCCACTCTCTCCCTCTAGTTCTCTTCCACTCTCTCCCTCTAGTTCTCTTCCACTCTCTCCCTCTAGTTCTCTTCCACTCTCTCCCTCTAGTTCTCTTCCACTCTCTCCCTCTAGTTCTCTTCCACTCTCTCCTCTAGTTCTCTTCCACTCTCTCCTCTAGTTCTCTTCCACTCTCTCCCTCTAGTTCTCTTCCACTCTCTCTCTTCCACTCTCTCTAGTTCTCTTCCACTCTCTCTCCTCTAGTTCTCTTCCACTCTCTCTCTAGTTCTCTTCTCTCCTCTCTAGTTCTCTTCCACTCTCTCCCTCTAGTTCTCTTCCACTCTCTCCTCTAGTTCTCTTCCACTCTCTCCCTCTAGTTCTCTTCCACTCTCTCCTTCCACTCTAGTTCTCTTCCACTCTCTCTCTAGTTCTCTTCCACTCTCTCCTCTAGTTCTCTTCCACTCTCTCTCTCTAGTTCTCTTCCACTCTCTCTCTAGTTCTCTTCCAGTTCTCTAGTTCTCTTCCACTCTCTCTCTCTAGTTCTCTTCCACTCTCTCCCTCTAGTTCTCTTCCACTCTCTCTCTAGTTCTCTTCCACTCTCTCCCTCTAGTTCTCTTCCACTCTCTCTTCTAGTTCTCTTCCACTCTCTCTCTAGTTCTCTTCCTCTCTCTTCTCTAGTTCTCTTCCACTCTCTCCTCTCTAGTTCTCTTCCACTCTCTCCCTCTAGTTCTCTTCCACTCTCTCTCTCTAGTTCTCTTCCACTCTCTCCCTCTAGTTCTCTTCCACTCTCTCCCTCTAGTTCTCTTCCACTCTCTCTCTCTTCCACTCTCTCCCTCTAGTTCTCTTCCACTCTCTCTCTCTCTAGTTCTCTTCCACTAGTTCTCTTCCACTCTCTCTCTCTAGTTCTCTTCCACTCTCTCTCTCTAGTTCTCTTCCACTCTCTCTCTCTAGTTCTCTAGTTCTCTTCCACTCTCTCTCTCTCTCTAGTTCTCTTCCACTCTCTCTCTTCTCTTCTCTCTCTCTAGTTCTCTTCCACTCTCTCTCTCTAGTTCTCTAGTTCTCTTCCACTCTCTCTCTAGTTCTCTTCCACTCTCTCCTCTCTAGTTCTCTTCCACTCTCTCTCTTCTCTCTCTCTCTCTAGTTCTCTTCCACTCTCTCTCTAGTTCTCTTCCACTCTCTCTCTCTAGTTCTCTTCCACTCTCTCTCTCTCTAGTTCTCTTCCACTCTCTCTCTCTAGTTCTCTTCCTCTCTCTCTCTCTAGTTCTCTTCCTCTCTCTCTGTCTCTAGTTCTCTTCCACTCTCTCTCTCTAGTTCTCTTCCTTCTCTCTCTCTCTCTAGTTCTCTTCCACTCTCTCTCTCTCTCTTCCTCTTCTCTTCTAGTTCTCTTCTCTCTCTCTCTCTAGTTCTCTTCCTCTCTCTCTCTCTCTAGTTCTCTTCCACTCTCTCTCTAGTTCTCTTCCTCTCTCTCTCTAGTTCTCTTCCACTCTCTCTCTCTCTAGTTCTCTTCCACTCTCTCTCTCTCTAGTTCTCTTCCTCTCTCTCTCTCTAGTTCTCTTCCACTCTCTCCCTCTAGTTCTCTTCCACTCTCTCTCTCTCTAGTTCTCTTCCACTCTCTAGTTCTCTTCCACTCTCTCCCTCTAGTTCTCTTCCACTCTCTCCCTCTAGTTCTCTTCCACTCTCTCCCTCTAGTTCTCTTCCACTCTCTCTCTCTAGTTCTCTTCCACTCTCTCCCTCTCTAGTTCTCTTCCACTCTCTCTCTCTCTAGTTCTCTTCCAGTTCTCTCTCTCTCTAGTTCTCTTCCACTCTCTCTAGTTCTCTTCCACTCTCTAGTTCTCTTCCACTCTCTCCCTCTAGTTCTCTTCCACTCTCTCCCTCTAGTTCTCTTCCACTCTCTCCCTCTAGTTCTCTTCCACTCTCTCCCTCTAGTTCTCTTCCACTCTCTCCCTCTAGTTCTCTTCCACTCTCTCCCTCTAGTTCTCTTCCACTCTCTCCCTCTAGTTCTCTTCCACTCTCTCCCTCTAGTTCTCTTCCACTCTCTCCCTCTAGTTCTCTTCCACTCTCTCCCTCTAGTTCTCTTCCACTCTCTCCCTCTAGTTCTCTTCCACTCTCTCTCTAGTTCTCTTCCACTCTCTCCCTCTAGTTCTCTTCCACTCTCTCTCTCTCTAGTTCTCTTCCACTCTCTCCCTCTAGTTCTCTTCCACTCTCTCCCTCTAGTTCTCTTCCACTCTCTCCCTCTAGTTCTCTTCCACTCTCTCCCTCTAGTTCTCTTCCACTCTCTCCCTCTAGTTCTCTTCCACTCTCTCCCTCTAGTTCTCTTCCACTCTCTCCCTCTAGTTCTCTTCCACTCTCTCCCTCTAGTTCTCTTCCACTCTCTCCTCTAGTTCTCTTCCACTCTCTCCCTCTAGTTCTCTTCCACTCTCTCCCTCTAGTTCTCTTCCACTCTCTCCCTCTAGTTCTCTTCCACTCTCTCCCTCTAGTTCTCTTCCACTCTCTCCCTCTAGTTCTCTTCCACTCTCTCCCTCTAGTTCTCTTCCACTCTCTCCCTCTAGTTCTCTTCCACTCTCTCCCTCTAGTTCTCTTCCACTCTCTCCCTCTAGTTCTCTTCCACTCTCTCCCTCTAGTTCTCTTCCACTCTCTCCCTCTAGTTCTCTTCCACTCTCTCCTCTAGTTCTCTTCCACTCTCTCCTCTAGTTCTCTTCCACTCTCTCCCTCTAGTTCTCTTCCACTCTCTCCCTCTAGTTCTCTTCCACTCTCTCCCTCTAGTTCTCTTCCACTCTCTCCCTCTAGTTCTCTTCCACTCTCTCTCCTCTAGTTCTCTTCCACTCTCTCTCTCTAGTTCTCTTCCACTCTCTCCTCTAGTTCTCTTCCACTCTCTCCTCTAGTTCTCTTCCAGTTCTCTTCCACTCTCTCCTCTAGTTCTCTTCCACTCTCTCCCTCTAGTTCTCTTCCACTCTCTCCCTCTAGTTCTCTTCCACTCTCTCCCTCTAGTTCTCTTCCACTCTCTCCCTCTAGTTCTCTTCCACTCTCTCTCTAGTTCTCTTCCACTCTCTCCCTCTAGTTCTCTTCCACTCTCTCTAGTTCTCTCTAGTTCTCTTCCACTCTCTCCCTCTAGTTCTCTTCCACTCTCTCCCTCTAGTTCTCTTCCACTTCCCTCTAGTTCTCTTCTCTCTCTCTAGTTCTCTTCCACTCTCTCCCTCTAGTTCTCTTCCACTCTCTCTCTCTAGTTCTCTTCCACTCTCCCTCTAGTTCTCTTCCACTCTCTCCCTCTAGTTCTCTTCCACTCTCTCCCTCTAGTTCTCTTCCAGTCTCTCTCTAGTTCTCTTCCACTCTCCCTCTAGTTCTCTTCCACTCTCTCCCTCTAGTTCTCTTCCACTCTCTCTCCTCTAGTTCTCTTCCACTCTCTCCCTCTAGTTCTCTTCCACTCTCTCTCCTCTAGTTCTCTTCCACTCTCTCCTCTAGTTCTCTTCCTTCCACTCTCCCTCTAGTTCTCTTCCACTCTCTCCTCTAGTTCTCTTCCACTCTCTCCCTCTTCCAGTCTCCTCTAGTTCTCTTCCACTCTCTCCACTCTCTCTAGTTCTCTTCCACTCTCTCCCTCTAGTTCTCTTCCACTCTCTCCCTCTAGTTCTCTTCCACTCTCTCTCTAGTTCTCTTCCACTCTCTCTCTAGTTCTCTTCCACTCTCTCTAGTTCTCTCTAGTTCTCTTCCACTCTCTCTCTAGTTCTCTTCCACTCTCTCTCTCTCTAGTTCTCTTCCACTCTCTCTCTCTAGTTCTCTTCCACTCTCTCTCTAGTTCTCTTCCACTCTCTCTCTCTAGTTCTCTTCTCTCTCTAGTTCTCTCCACTAGTTCTCTTCCTCTCTCTCTCTCTCTAGTTCTCTTCCACTCTCTCTCTCTAGTTCTCTTCCACTCTCTCTCTAGTTCTCTTCCACTCTCTCTCTAGTTCTCTTCCTCTCTCTCTCTAGTTCTCTTCCACTCTCTCTCTCTCTAGTTCTCTTCCACTCTCTCTCTCTAGTTCTCTTCCACTCTCTCCCTCTAGTTCTCTTCCACTCTCTCTCTCTAGTTCTCTTCCACTCTCTCTCTCTAGTTCTCTTCCACTCTCTCTCTCTAGTTCTCTTCCACTCTCTCTCCTCTAGTTCTCTTCCACTCTCTCTCTAGTTCTCTTCCACTCTCTCTCTCTAGTTCTCTTCCAGTTCTCTTCCACTCTCTCTCTCTCTCTCTAGTTCTCTTCCACTCTCTCTCTCTCTCTCTAGTTCTCTTCCACTCTCTCCTCTCTAGTTCTCTTCCACTCTCTCCTCTCTCTAGTTCTCTTCCACTCTCTCTCTCTCTAGTTCTCTTCCACTCTCTCCTCTAGTTCTCTTCCACTCTCTTCCACTCTCTAGTTCTCTTCCACTCTCTCCCTCTAGTTCTCTTCCACTCTCTCTCTAGTTCTCTTCCACTCTCTCTCTAGTTCTCTAGTTCTCCACTCTCTCAGTTCTCTCTCTCTCTAGTTCTCTTCCACTCTCTCTCTAGTTCTCTTTCCAGTTCTCTTCCACTCTCTCTAGTTCTCTTCCACTCTCTCTCTCTCTAGTTCTCTTCCACTCTTCCTCTAGTTCTCTTCTCTCTCTAGTTCTCTTCCACTCTCTCTCTAGTTCTCTTCCAGTTCTCTTCCACTCTCTAGTTCTCTTCCACTCTCTCCTAGTTCTCTTCCACTCTCTCTCTCTAGTTCTCTTCCACTCTCTCTAGTTCTCTCTAGTTCTCTCTCCACTCCCTCCAGTTCTCTCTCTCTAGTTCTCTTCCACTCTCTCTCTCTAGTTCTCTTCCACTCTCTCTCTCTCTAGTTCTCTAGTTCTTCCACTCTCTCCTCTCTAGTTCTCTTCCACTCTCTCTCTAGTTCTCTTCCACTCTCTCTCTCTCTAGTTCTCTTCCACTCTCTCTCTCTCTAGTTCTCTTCCACTCTCTCTCTCTAGTTCTCTTCCTCTCTCTCTCTCTAGTTCTCTTCCACTCTCTCTCTCTAGTTCTCTTCCACTCTCTCCCTCTAGTTCTCTTCCACTCTCTCTCTAGTTCTCTTCTCTAGTTCTCTCTCTCTCTAGTTCTCTTCCACTCTCTCTCTCTCTAGTTCTCTTCCACTCTCTCTCTCTCTAGTTCTCTTCCACTCTCTCTCTCTCTAGTTCTCTCTCCTCTCTCTAGTTCTCTTCCACTCTCTCTCTAGTTCTCTAGTTCTCTTCCACTCTCTCCTCTCTAGTTCTCTTCCACTCTCTCTCTCTCTAGTTCTCTTCCACTCTCTCTCTCTAGTTCTCTTCCACTCTCTCTCTCTCTAGTTCTCTTCCACTCTCTCCCTCTAGTTCTCTTCCACTCTCTCCCTCTAGTTCTCTTCCACTCTCTCCCTCTAGTTCTCTTCCACTCTCTCCTCTCTAGTTCTCTTCCACTCTCTCCCTCTAGTTCTCTTCCACTCTCTCCCTCTAGTTCTCTTCCACTCTCTCCCTCTAGTTCTCTTCCACTCTCTCCCTCTAGTTCTCTTCCACTCTCTCCCTCTAGTTCTCTTCCACTCTCTCCCTCTAGTTCTCTTCCACTCTCTCTCCTCTAGTTCTCTTCCACTCTCTCTCCTCTAGTTCTCTTCCACTCTCTCCCTCTAGTTCTCTTCCACTCTCTCCCTCTAGTTCTCTTCCACTCTCTCCTCTCTAGTTCTCTTCCACTCTCTCACTCTCTCTTCCACTCTCTCCCTCTAGTTCTCTTCCACTCTCTCTCTCTAGTTCTCTTCCACTCTCTCTCTCTAGTTCTCTTCCACTCTCTCTCTCTCTAGTTCTCTTCCACTCTCTCCTCTAGTTCTCTTCCAGTTCTCTTCCACTCTCTCTCTAGTTCTCTTCCACTCTCTCCCTCTAGTTCTCTTCCACTCTCTCCTCTAGTTCTCTTCCACTCTCTCCCTCTAGTTCTCTTCCACTCTCTCCCTCTAGTTCTCTTCCACTCTCTCCCTCTAGTTCTCTTCCACTCTCTCCCTCTAGTTCTCTTCCACTCTCTCTCTCTAGTTCTCTTCCACTCTCTCTCTCTCTAGTTCTCTTCCACTCTCTCCTCTCTAGTTCTCTTCCACTCTCTCCCTCTAGTTCTCTTCCACTCTCTCCCTCTAGTTCTCTTCCACTCTCTCCCTCTAGTTCTCTTCCACTCTCTCCTCTAGTTCTCTTCCACTCTCCCTCTAGTTCTCTTCCACTCTCTCCTCTAGTTCTCTTCCTCTCTCTCCCTCTAGTTCTCTTCCACTCTCTCCCTCTAGTTCTCTTCCACTCTCTCCCTCTAGTTCTCTTCCACTCTCTCCCTCTAGTTCTCTTCCACTCTCTCCCTCTAGTTCTCTTCCACTCTCTCCCTCTAGTTCTCTTCCACTCTCTCCCTCTAGTTCTCTTCCACTCTCTCCCTCTAGTTCTCTTCCACTCTCTCCCTCTAGTTCTCTTCCACTCTCTCCCTCTAGTTCTCTTCCACTCTCTCCCTCTAGTTCTCTTCCACTCTCTCCTCTAGTTCTCTTCCACTCTCTCCCTCTAGTTCTCTTCCACTCTCTCCCTCTAGTTCTCTTCCACTCTCTCCCTCTAGTTCTCTTCCACTCTCTCCTCTAGTTCTCTTCCACTCTCTCCCTCTAGTTCTCTTCCACTCTCTCCCTCTAGTTCTCTTCCACTCTCTCCCTCTAGTTCTCTTCCTCTCTCTCTAGTTCCTCTAGTTCTCTTCCACTCTCTCCCTCTAGTTCTCTTCCACTCTCTCCCTCTAGTTCTCTTCCACTCTCTCCCTCTAGTTCTCTTCCACTCTCTCCTCTAGTTCTCTTCCACTCTCTCTCTCTAGTTCTCTTCCACTCTCTCCCTCTAGTTCTCTTCCACTCTCTCTCTCTAGTTCTCTTCCTCTCTCTCTCTCTCTCTCTCTACCTCTCTCTCTCTAGTTCTCTTCCTCTCTCTCTCTAGTTCTCTTCCTCTCTCTCTCCTCTAGTTCTCTTCCTCTCTCTCTCTCTAGTTCTCTTCCTCTCTCTCTCTCTAGTTCTCTTCCACTCTCTCTCTAGTTCTCTTCCTCTCTCTCTCTAGTTCTCTTCCACTCTCTCCCTCTAGTTCTCTTCCACTCTCTCCCTCTAGTTCTCTTCCACTCTCTCTCTCTAGTTCTCTTCCACTCTCTCTCCTCTAGTTCTCTTCCACTCTCTCCCTCTAGTTCTCTTCCACTCTCTCCCTCTAGTTCTCTTCCACTCTCTCTCCTCTAGTTCTCTTCCACTCTCTCCCTCTAGTTCTCTTCCTCTCTCTCCCTCTAGTTCTCTTCCACTCTCTCCCTCTAGTTCTCTTCCACTCTCTCTCTCTAGTTCTCTTCCAGTTCTCTTCCTCTTCCACTCTCTCCCTCTAGTTCTCTTCCACTCTCTCCCTCTAGTTCTCTTCCACTCTCTCTAGTTCTCTTCCACTCTCTCCTCTCTAGTTCTCTTCCACTCTCTCCCTCTAGTTCTCTTCCACTCTCTCTCTCTAGTTCTCTTCCACTCTCTCCCTCTAGTTCTCTTCCACTCTCTCTCTCTAGTTCTCTTCCACTCTCTCTCTCTAGTTCTCTTCCACTCTCTCTCTCTCTAGTTCTCTTCCACTCTCTCTCTCTAGTTCTCTTCCACTCTCTCTCTCTCTAGTTCTCTTCCACTCTCTCTCTCTCTAGTTCTCTTCCACTCTCTCTCTCTAGTTCTCTTCCACTCTCTCTCTCTAGTTCTCTTCCAGTTCTCTCTCTCTCTAGTTCTCTTCCACTCTCTCCCTCTAGTTCTCTTCCACTCTCTCCTCTAGTTCTCTTCCACTCTCTCCTCTCTAGTTCTCTTCCACTCTCTCCCTCTAGTTCTCTTCCACTCTCTCCCTCTAGTTCTCTTCCACTCTCTCCCTCTAGTTCTCTTCCACTCTCTCCCTCTAGTTCTCTTCCACTCTCTCCCTCTAGTTCTCTTCCACTCTCTCTCTTCCACTCTAGTTCTCTTCCACTCTCTCTCCTCTAGTTCTCTTCCACTCTCTCCCTCTAGTTCTCTTCCACTCTCTCCCTCTAGTTCTCTTCCACTCTCTCCCTCTAGTTCTCTTCCACTCTCCCTCTAGTTCTCTTCCACTCTCTCCTCTAGTTCTCTTCCACTCTCTCCCTCTAGTTCTCTTCCACTCTCTCCCTCTAGTTCTCTTCCACTCTCTCCCTCTAGTTCTCTTCCACTCTCTCCCTCTAGTTCTCTTCCACTCTCTCCCTCTAGTTCTCTTCCACTCTCTCCTCTCTAGTTCTCTTCCTCTCTCCCTCTAGTTCTCTTCCACTCTCTCCCTCTAGTTCTCTTCCACTCTCTCCCTCTAGTTCTCTTCCACTCTCTCCCTCTAGTTCTCTTCCACTCTCTCTCTCTCTAGTTCTCTTCCACTCTCTCTCTCTAGTTCTCTTCCACTCTCTCTCTCTCTAGTTCTCTTCCACTCTCTCTCCTCTAGTTCTCTTCCACTCTCTCCTCTAGTTCTCTTCCACTCTCTCCCTCTAGTTCTCTTCCACTCTCTCCCTCTAGTTCTCTTCCACTCTCTCCCTCTAGTTCTCTTCCACTCTCTCCTCTAGTTCTCTTCCACTCTCTCCCTCTAGTTCTCTTCCACTCTCTCCCTCTAGTTCTCTTCCACTCTCTCCCTCTAGTTCTCTTCCACTCTCTCCCTCTAGTTCTCTTCCAGTTCTCTCTCCCTCTCTAGTTCTCTTCCACTCTCTCCCTCTAGTTCTCTTCCACTCTCTCCCTCTAGTTCTCTTCCACTCTCTCCCTCTAGTTCTCTTCCACTCTCTCCCTCTAGTTCTCTTCCACTCTCTCCCTCTAGTTCTCTTCCACTCTCTCCCCTCTAGTTCTCTTCCACTCTCTCCCTCTAGTTCTCTTCCACTCTCTCCCTCTAGTTCTCTTCCACTCTCTCCTCTAGTTCTCTTCCACTCTCTCTCTCTAGTTCTCTTCCACTCTCCCTCCTCTAGTTCTCTTCCACTCTCTCCCTCTAGTTCTCTTCCACTCTCTCCCTCTAGTTCTCTTCCACTCTCTCCCTCTAGTTCTCTTCCACTCTCTCCCTCTAGTTCTCTTCCACTCTCTCCCTCTAGTTCTCTTCCACTCTCTCCCTCTAGTTCTCTTCCACTCTCTCCCTCTAGTTCTCTTCCACTCTCTCCTCTAGTTCTCTTCCACTCTCTCCCTCTAGTTCTCTTCCACTCTCTCCCTCTAGTTCTCTTCCACTCTCTCCTCTAGTTCTCTTCCACTCTCTCCTCTAGTTCTCTTCCACTCTCTCCCTCTAGTTCTCTTCCACTCTCTCCCTCTAGTTCTCTTCCACTCTCTCCCTCTCTAGTTCTCTTCCACTCTCTCCCTCTCTAGTTCTCTTCCACTCTCTCCCTCTAGTTCTCTTCCACTCTCTCTCTCTCTAGTTCTCTTCCACTCTCTCTAGTTCTCTTCCACTCTCTCCCTCTAGTTCTCTTCCACTCTCTCCCTCTAGTTCTCTTCCACTCTCTCCCTCTAGTTCTCTTCCACTCTCTCCCTCTAGTTCTCTTCCACTCTCTCTCTAGTTCTCTTCCACTCTCTCTCTAGTTCTCTTCCACTCTCTCTCTAGTTCTCTTCCACTCTCTCCCTCTAGTTCTCTTCCACTCTCTCCCTCTAGTTCTCTTCCACTCTCTCTCTAGTTCTCTTCCACTCTCTCCCTCTAGTTCTCTTCCACTCTCTCCCTCTAGTTCTCTTCCACTCTCTCCCTCTAGTTCTCTTCCACTCTCTCCCTCTAGTTCTCTTCCACTCTCTCCCTCTAGTTCTCTTCCACTCTCTCCCTCTCTAGTTCTCTTCCACTCTCTCCCTCTAGTTCTCTTCCACTCTCTCCTAGTTCTCTTCCACTCTCTCTCCTCTAGTTCTCTTCCACTCTCTCCCTCTAGTTCTCTTCCACTCTCTCCCTCTAGTTCTCTTCCACTCTCTCCCTCTAGTTCTCTTCCACTCTCTCCCTCTAGTTCTCTTCCACTCTCTCCCTCTCTAGTTCTCTTCCACTCTCTCTCTTCCACTCTCCCTCTAGTTCTCTTCCACTCTCTCCCTCTAGTTCTCTTCCACTCTCTCCCTCTAGTTCTCTTCCACTCTCTCCCTCTCTAGTTCTCTTCCACTCTCTCCCTCTCTAGTTCTCTTCCACTCTCTCCCTCTAGTTCTCTTCCACTCTCTCTCTAGTTCTCTTCCACTCTCTCTAGTTCTCTTCCACTCTCTCTCTCTAGTTCTCTTCCACTCTCTCTCTCTAGTTCTCTTCCACTCTCTCCTCTAGTTCTCTTCCACTCTCTCCCTCTAGTTCTCTTCCACTCTCTCTCTCTAGTTCTCTTCCACTCTCTCTCTCTAGTTCTCTTCCACTCTCTCTCTAGTTCTCTTCCACTCTCTCTCTCTAGTTCTCTTCCACTCTCTCTCTCTAGTTCTCTTCCACTCTCTCTCTCTAGTTCTCTTCCACTCTCTCTCTCTCTAGTTCTCTTCCACTCTCTCTCTCTAGTTCTCTTCCACTCTCTCTCTCTCTAGTTCTCTTCCACTCTCTCTCTCTCTAGTTCTCTTCCACTCTCTCTCTCTCTTCCAGTTCTCTTCCACTCTCTCTCTCTAGTTCTCTTCCACTCTCTCTCTCTAGTTCTCTTCTTCTCCTCTCTAGTTCTCTTCCACTCTCTCCCTCTAGTTCTCTTCCACTCTCTCCTCTCTAGTTCTCTTCCACTCTCTCCCTCTAGTTCTCTTCCACTCTCTCCCTCTAGTTCTCTTCCTCCCTCTAGTTCTCTCTCTCTCTAGTTCTCTTCCACTCTCTCTCTCTCTAGTTCTCTTCCACTCTCTCTCTCTCTAGTTCTCTTCCACTCTCTCTCTCTCTAGTTCTCTTCCACTCTCTCTCTCTCTAGTTCTCTTCCACTCTCTCTCTCTCTAGTTCTCTTCCACTCTCTCTCTGCCTCTCTAGTTCTCTTCCACTCTCTCTCTAGTCTCTCCAGTTCTCTTCCTCTCTCTCTCTCTAGTTCTCTTCCACTCTCTCTCTCTCTAGTTCTCTTCCACTCTCTCTCTCTAGTTCTCTTCCACTCTCTCTCTCTCTAGTTCTCTTCCACTCTCTCTCTCTCTAGTTCTCTTCCACTCTCTCTCTCTAGTTCTCTTCCACTCTCTCCTCTAGTTCTCTTCCACTCTCTCTCTCTAGTTCTCTTCCACTCTCTCTCTCTCTAGTTCTCTTCCACTCTCTCTCTCTAGTTCTCTTCCACTCTCTCCCTCTAGTTCTCTTCCACTCTCTCTCCTCTAGTTCTCTTCCACTCTCTCTCTCTAGTTCTCTTCCACTCTCTCTCTCTCTAGTTCTCTTCCACTCTCTCTCTCTCTAGTTCTCTTCCACTCTCTCTCTCTCTAGTTCTCTTCCACTCTCTCCCTCTAGTTCTCTTCCACTCTCTCTCTCTCTCTAGTTCTCTTCCACTCTCTCTCTCTCTAGTTCTCTTCCACTCTCTCCTCTCTAGTTCTCTTCCACTCTCTCTCTCTAGTTCTCTTCCACTCTCTCCCTCTAGTTCTCTTCCACTCTCTCCCTCTAGTTCTCTTCCACTCTCTCCCTCTAGTTCTCTTCCACTCTCTCCCTCTAGTTCTCTTCCACTCTCTCCCTCTAGTTCTCTTCCACTCTCTCTCTCTCTAGTTCTCTTCCACTCTCTCCCTCTAGTTCTCTTCCACTCTCTCCCTCTAGTTCTCTTCCACTCTCTCCCTCTAGTTCTCTTCCACTCTCTCCCTCTAGTTCTCTTCCACTCTCTCCCTCTAGTTCTCTTCCACTCTCTCCCTCTAGTTCTCTTCCACTCTCTCCCTCTAGTTCTCTTCCACTCTCTCCCTCTAGTTCTCTTCCACTCTCTCCCTCTAGTTCTCTTCCACTCTCTCCCTCTAGTTCTCTTCCACTCTCTCCCTCTAGTTCTCTTCCACTCTCTCCCTCTAGTTCTCTTCCACTCTCTCCCTCTAGTTCTCTTCCACTCTCTCCCTCTAGTTCTCTTCCACTCTCTCCCTCTAGTTCTCTTCCACTCTCTCCCTCTAGTTCTCTTCCACTCTCTCCCTCTAGTTCTCTTCCACTCTCTCCCTCTAGTTCTCTTCCACTCTCTCCCTCTAGTTCTCTTCCACTCTCTCCCTCTAGTTCTCTTCCACTCTCTCCCTCTAGTTCTCTTCCACTCTCTCCCTCTAGTTCTCTTCCACTCTCTCCCTCTAGTTCTCTTCCACTCTCTCCCTCTAGTTCTCTTCCACTCTCTCCCTCTAGTTCTCTTCCACTCTCTCCCTCTAGTTCTCTTCCACTCTCTCCCTCTAGTTCTCTTCCACTCTCTCCCTCTAGTTCTCTTCCACTCTCTCTCCCTCTAGTTCTCTTCCACTCTCTCCCTCTAGTTCTCTTCCACTCTCTCCCTCTAGTTCTCTTCCACTCTCTCCCTCTAGTTCTCTTCCACTCTCTCCCTCTAGTTCTCTTCCACTCTCTCCCTCTAGTTCTCTTCCACTCTCTCCCTCTAGTTCTCTTCCACTCTCTCCCTCTAGTTCTCTTCCACTCTCTCCCTCTAGTTCTCTTCCACTCTCTCCCTCTCTCTAGTTCTCTTCCACTCTCTCCCTCTAGTTCTCTTCCACTCTCTCCCTCTAGTTCTCTTCCACTCTCTCCCCTCTCTCTAGTTCTCTTCCACTCTCTCTCTCTCTAGTTCTCTTCCACTCTCTCTCTCTCTAGTTCTCTTCCACTCTCTCTCTAGTTCTCTTCCACTCTCTCTCTCTAGTTCTCTTCCACTCTCTCTCTAGTTCTCTTCCACTCTCTCTCTAGTTCTCTTCCACTCTCTCCCTCTAGTTCTCTTCCACTCTCTCCCTCTAGTTCTCTTCCACTCTCTCCCTCTAGTTCTCTTCCACTCTCTCTCTCTAGTTCTCTTCCACTCTCTCTCTCTCTAGTTCTCTTCCTCTCTCTCTCTCTCTCTTCTACCTCTCTCTCTCTAGTTCTCTTCCACTCTCTCTCTCTCTAGTTCTCTTCCTCTCTCTCTCTCTAGTTCTCTTCCTCTCTCTCTCTCTAGTTCTCTTCCTCTCTCTCTCTCTCTAGTTCTCTTCCTCTCTCTCTCTCTAGTTCTCTTCCTCTCTCTCTCTCTAGTTCTCTTCCTCTCTCTCTCTCTCTAGTTCTCTTCCTCTCTCTCTCTCTAGTTCTCTTCCTCTCTCTCTCTCTCTCTAGTTCTCTTCCACTCTCTCTCTCTCTCTAGTTCTCTTCCACTCTCTCTCTCTCTAGTTCTCTTCCACTCTCTCTCTCCTCTAGTTCTCTTCCACTCTCTCTCTCTAGTTCTCTTCCACTCTCTCTCCCTCTAGTTCTCTTCCACTCTCTCCCTCTAGTTCTCTTCCACTCTCTCTCTCTCTCTAGTTCTCTTCCACTCTCTCTCTCTCTCTAGTTCTCTTCCACTCTCTCTCTCTCTAGTTCTCTTCCACTCTCTCTCTAGTTCTCTTCCACTCTCTCTCTCTCTAGTTCTCTTCCACTCTCTCTCTAGTTCTCTTCCACTCTCTCTAGTTCTCTTCCACTAGTTCTCTTCCACTCTCTCTCTAGTTCTCTTCCACTCTCTCTCTAGTTCTCTTCCACTCTCTCTCTAGTTCTCTTCCACTCTCTCTCTAGTTCTCTTCCACTCTCTCTCTCTAGTTCTCTTCCACTCTCTCTCTCTAGTTCTCTTCCACTCTCTCTCTCTCTAGTTCTCTTCCACTCTCTCTCTCTCTAGTTCTCTTCCACTCTCTCTCTCTAGTTCTCTTCCACTCTCTCTCTCTCTAGTTCTCTTCCACTCTCTCTCTCTAGTTCTCTTCCACTCTCTCTCTAGTTCTCTTCCACTCTCTCTCTCTAGTTCTCTTCCTCTCTCTCTCTCTCTAGTTCTCTTCCTCTCTCTCTCTCTCTAGTTCTCTTCCTCTCTCTCTCTCTCTCTAGTTCTCTTCCTCTCTCTCTCTCTAGTTCTCTTCCTCTCTCTCTCTCTAGTTCTCTTCCTCTCTCTCTCTAGTTCTCTTCCACTCTCTCTCTCTCTAGTTCTCTTCCACTCTCTCTCTCTAGTTCTCTTCCACTCTCTCTCTCTCTAGTTCTCTTCCACTCTCTCTCTCTCTAGTTCTCTTCCACTCTCTCTCTCTCTAGTTCTCTTCCACTCGCTCTCTGTCTCTCTAGTTCTCTTCCTCTCTCTCTCTCTAGTTCTCTTCCTCTCTCTCTCTCTAGTTCTCTCTTCTCTCTCTCTAGTTCTCTTCCTCTCTCTCTAGTTCTCTTCCTCGCTCTCTAGTTCTCTCTCTCTCTCTCTCTAGTTCTCTTCCTCTCTCTCTCTCTCTTCTCTCTCCTCTCTCTCTCTCTCGTTCTCTTCCTCTCGCTCTCTCTAGTTCTCTTCCTCTCTCGCTCTCTCTAGTTCTCTTCCTCTCTCTCTCTCTCTCTAGTTCTCTTCCTCTCTCTCTCTCTCTCTCTAGGTCTCTTCCACTCTCTCTCTAGGTCTCTTCCACTCCCTCTCTCTCTCTCTAGACTAACAATGAAGTGGTAGCCACAGAAACAAACACATTGAGGCCCTTCTCTCTCCCCGCTCCACCTTATCGTCGCTGCTGCCAAATGCCAGTGCTGTCCATCACACTGTCTGGCCGTGTGTGTGTGATATATATATATATATAGAGCGAGAGAAGAGGAGTGTGGGATCATTGGAGGTGGAGAGAAAGAGAGGGAGGTGAAAAAGTGTGAGGAGATGTAGGAAGAGATGGAATAAAGTAATGGATGGTGTAGATGCTTGGAGGAGTGGAGGGAGGGATGACAAGAGGGAGTTTAACTATGCGTAAAGTGGGGGGACGAGGGAGGTAGCAGAAGAGAGGGATGAAGAGGTGTATTACCTGGAAGAATCCAGGCGGCATGGGTCCTCCTGGCATACCATCATTAGGAGGCATATTCCCCATCACAGGACTGGGGGCTGCTGCCGCACTCTGCAACACACACGCGTTAAAAGATGAAGCACACAATCACACACACACACACACACACACTAATAGATGCATTGGGTCTCCCTCCATCTCGCTCCTTCTCTTCCATCCAGCTCATTCCCCTTAAACCCCTCTCCCTCCCCAAACATCTGTACTCCTCCTTCTCACCCCCTCCCCTCCCTCCCTCGGCCCTAACCTCCCCTCCCTCCCACGGCCCTAACCTCCCCTCCCTCCCACCCACGGCCCTAACCTCCCCTCCCTCCCACCCACGGCCCTAACCTCCCTCCCTCCCACGGCCCTAACCTCCCTCCCTCCCTCCCTCCCACGGCCCTAACCTCCCCTCCCCTCCCTCCCACGGCCCGAACCTCCCCTCCCTCCCTCCCACTGCCCGAACCTCCCCTCCCTCCCCCACGGCCCGAACCTCCCCTCCCTCCCTCCCACGGCCCTAACCTCCCCTCCCTCCCTCCCACGGCCCTAACCTCCCCCCCCTCCCACGGCCCTAACCTCCCTCCCTCCCTCCCACCCCTAACCTCCCCTCCCCCCTCCCACCCCTAACCTCCCCCCTCCTTCCCACGGCCCCCACGGCCCCCCCCCCCCCACGGCCCTAACCCCCCTCCCCCTCCCACGGCCCTAACCTCCCCTTCCTCCCTCCCACGGCCCTAACCTCCCCTTCCTCCCTCCCACGGCCCTAACCTCCCCTTCCTCCCTCCCACGGCCCTAACCTCCCCTTCCTCCCTCCCACGGCCCTAACCTCCCCTTCCCTCCCACGGCCCTAACCTCCCTCCCTCCCCCACGGCCCTAACCTCCCCTCCCTCCCACGGCCCTAACCTCCCCTCCCTCCCTCCCACGGCCCTAACCTCCCCCCTCCCACGGCCCTAACCTCCCCTCACTCCCACGGCCCTAACCTCCCCTCCCCTCCCACGGCCCTAACCTCCCCTCCCACGGCCCTAACCTCCCCCTCCTCCCACGGCCCTAACCTCCCTCCCCTCCCACGGCCCTAACCTCTTCCCTCCCACGGCCCTAACCTCCCCCCTCCCTCCCACGGCCCTAACCTTCCCTCCCCTCCCACGGCCCTAACCTCCCCCCCCTCCCTCCCTCCCTAACCTCCCCTTCCCTCCCTCCCCTAACCTCCCTCCCTCCCTCCCACGGCCCTAACCTCCCCTCCCTCCCTCCCTCCCACGGCCCTAACCTCCCCTCCCCTCCCTCCCACCTCCCTAACCTCCCCTCCTCCCTCCCTCCCACGGCCCTAACCCCCTCCCTCCCTCCCACGGCCCCTAACCTCCCCCTCCCCTAACCTCCCTCCCACGGCCCTAACCTCCCCTCCCCTCCCTCCCACGGCCCTAACCTCCCCTCCCTCCACCCCTAACCTCCCCCCCTCCCACGGCCCTAACCTCCCTCCCTCCCCCCAAGCCCCTTCCCTCCCTCCCACTGCCCTAACCTCCCCTTCCTCCCACGGCCCTAACCTCCCCTCCCTCCCACCCACGGCCCTAACCTCCCTCCCTCCCTCCCACGGCCCTAACCTCCCCTCCCTCCCACGGCCCTAACCTCCCCTCCCTCCCTCCCACGGCCCTAACCTCCCCTCCCCCCTCCCACGGCCCTAACCTCCCCTCCCTCCCACGGCCCTAACCTCCCTCCCTCCCACGGCCCTAACCTCCCCTCCCTCCTTCCCACGGCCCTAACCTCCCCTCCCTCCCTCCCACGGCCCTAACCTCCCCTCCCTCCCACCCACGGCCCTAACCTCCCCTCCTTCCCACGGCCCTAACCTCCCCTTCCCTCCCTCCCACCCACGGCCCTAACCTCCCTCCCTCCCACCCACGGCCCTAACCTCCCCCCTCCCCCTCCCTCGGCCCTAACCTCCCCTCCCTCCCACCCACGGCCCTAACCTCCCCTCCCTCCCACGGCCCTAACCTCCCCTCCCTCCCCCTCCCACGGCCCTAACCTCCCCTCCCTCCTCCCTCCCACGGCCCTAACCTCCCCTCCCTCCCACTGCCCGAACCTCCCCTCCCTCCCACGGCCCTAACCTCCCCTCCCTCCCACGGCCCTAACCTCCCTCCCTCCTTCCCACGGCCCTAACCTCCCCTCCCCTCCCTCCCACCCACGGCCCTAACCTCCCCTCCCCTCCCACGGCCCTAACCTCCCCCCCTCCCTCCCACCGGCCCTAACCTCCCCTTCCCTCCTCCCACGGCCCTAACCTCCCCTTCCTCCCTCCCCACCCCCCTCCCACGGCCCTAACCTCCCCCCCCCCCCCCCGGCCCTCCCTCCCACGGCCCTAACCTCCCCTCCCCTCCCTCCCTCCCACGGCCCTAACCTCCCCTCCTCCTCCCTCCCACGGCCCTAACCTCCCCTCCCCCCTCCCTCCCACGGCCCTAACCTCCCCCTCCCCTCCCTCCCACGGCCCTAACCTCCCCTCCCTCCCCACGGCCCTAACCTCCCCTCCCTCCCACGGCCCTAACTCCCTCCCTCCCTCGGCCCTAACCTCCCCTCCCTCCCTCGGCCCTAACCTCCCCTCCCTCCCTCGGCCCTAACCTCCCTCCCCTCCCTCCACTGCCCTAACCTCCCCTCCCTCCCTCGGCCCTAACCTCCCCCTCCCTCCCACGGCCCTAACCTCCCCCTCCTCCCTCCCACGGCCCTAACCTCCCTCCCTCCCACGGCCCTAACCTCCCCTCCCTCCCTCCCACGGCCCTAACCTCCCTCCTCCTCCCTCCCCCTCCCACGGCCCTAACCTCCCCCTCCCCTCCCTCCCACGGCCCTAACCTCCCTCCCCTCCCACCACGGCCCTAACCTCCCCCTCCTCCCACCCACGGCCCTAACCTCCCCTGCCTCCCTCCCACGGCCCTAACCTCCCCTCCCACGGCCCTAACCTCCCCTCCTCCCTCCCACGGCCCTAACCTCCCCTGCCTCCCTCCCACGGCCCTAACCTCCCCACGGCCCTCCTCGGCCCTAACCTCCCCCGGCCCTCCTCGGCCCTAACCTCCCCCGGTCCTCCCTCCCCCCAACCCCCTCCCTCGGCCCTAACCTCCCCCCTCGGCCCTAACCTCCCCTCGGCCCTAACCCCCCCCCTCCCACGGCCCTAACCTCCCCCCCTCCCCCCCTAACCTCCCCCGGCCCTAACCTCCCCGGCCCTAACCTCCCCCCCCTCCCTCCCTCGGCCCTAACCTCCCCTCCCTAACCTCCTCCTCGGCCCTAACCTCCCCTCCCTCCCTCCCCTCGGCCCTAACCTCCCCTCCCTCCCTCCTCCCCGGCCCTAACCTCCCCTCCCTCCCTCGGCCCTAACCTCCCCTCCCTCCTCGGCCCTAACCTCCCCTCCCTCCCTCGGCCCTAACCTCCCCTCCCTCCCTCGGCCCTAACCTCCCTCCCTCCCTCGGCCCTAACCTCCCCTCCCTCCCTCGGCCCTAACCTCCCCCCTCCCTCGGCCCTAACCTCCCCTCCCTCCCTCGGCCCTAACCTCCCCTCCCTCACCTGCCTCAGTTCTTCACTTCCTTTTGCTCACTCCTTCTCCCTCTCTCATCTCTTGCAGTAGTTAGTCGAAGCTGTTGCTATGGAGACGAGTCCTTTGCTCCCTGTCCCTCTAGCATCCCCCTCTCAGAAAGAGAGAGAGGTACGGGAGAGAGACAGAGTGACGAGTTTTCCGTAACAACCTCTAACCAGGACCTAGCCACCCTAGGCAATATGGTGAGAACTCCACCTATCATACCAGAGGGCAAGGTTCGTATAGAAATACCACTAACCAGGCTACTGGCATCATGCTTGACATAGACAAAACACAGATAAATCATAAATATCAATGACAAAACTGTACATCAATACAGCTACATGGTTGACTATCACCCACACAAACAGAAATACATGTAAACACACACACAAGGTGACAGGAAGAACCACAGGGGAAGGTTAATGTCTGGCTCAGCCTATAGGAATCCACCACCATGAATAATTAATCCACAAATCAAAAAACTGATGATTTGATTGGGTGATGTGGCTCACCGATACTGAGTGGAATTGATCTATCCAGCCCCCTCCCCTCCAAAGAGTGGAGGGGGCTGGAAAAAAGAGTGGAGGGGAGAGAAAATAGGAACTAAAGGGGGAGAGAAGAGTGGTAATTCCCCCCTCAAAAAAAAGAGAGATGGGAGTGAAGGGGGCAAAATGAGAATGGGAGGAAGGCAAAGAGAAAGTTCCAGGAAAACAAAGAGGAAAAAAAATCTATGAACTTATGCTGTTTTCTATCTGAGCCCCCTGCCAGACATGGAAATAGACGCAGCCAGAATGCCAGACATGGCTATAGACGCAGCCAGACATGGCTATAGACGCAGCCAGACATGGCTATAGACGCAGCCAGACATGGCTATAGACGCAGCCAGACATGGCTATAGACGCAGCCAGACATGGCTATAGATGCAGCCAGACATGGCTATAGATGCAGCCAGACATGGCTATAGACGCAGCCAGACATGGCTATAGACGCAGCCAGACATGGCTATAGACGCAGCCAGACATGGCTATAGACGCAGCCAGACATGGCTATAGACGCAGCCAGACATGGAAATAGACGCAGCCAGAAAGCCAGACATGGAAATAGACGCAGCCAGAAAGCCAGACATGGAAATAGACGCAGCCAGAATGCCAGACATGGAAATAGACACAGCCAGAATGCCAGACATGGAAATAGACACAGCCAGAATGCCAGACATGGAAATAGACACAGCCAGAATGCCAGACATGGAAATAGACACAGCCAGAATGCCAGACATGGAAATAGACACAGCCAGAATGCCAGACATGGAAATAGACACAGCCAGAATGCCAGACATGGAAATAGACGCAGCCAGAATGCCAGACATGGAAATAGACGCAGCCAGAATGCCAGACATGGATATAGACGCAGCCAGAATGCCAGACATGGATATAGACGCAGCCAGAATGCCAGACATGGATATAGACGCAGCCAGAATGCCAGACATGGATATAGACGCAGCCAGAATGCCAGACATGGAAATAGACACAGAAAGCCAGACATGGATATAGACACAGCCAGACATGGAAACAGCCAGCCAGAATGCCAGACATGGCTATAGACGCAGCCAGACATGGGACGCAGCCAGAATGCCAGACATGGAAATAGACGCAGCCAGAATGCCAGACATGGATATAGACGCAGCCAGAATGCCAGACATGGATAGACACAGCCAGACATGGATATAGACACAGCCAGACATGGACACAGCCAGAAAGCCAGACATGGCTATAGACGCAGCCAGACATGGGATATAGACGCAGCCAGAATGCCAGACATGGATATAGACGCAGCCAGACATGGCTATAGACGCAGCCAGACATGGCTATAGACGCAGCCAGACATGGAAATAGACGCAGCCAGAAAGCCAGACATGGAAATAGACGCAGCCAGAAAGCCAGACATGGAAATAGACGCAGCCAGAAAGCCAGACATGGAAATAGACGCAGCCAGAAAGCCAGACATGGAAATAGACGCAGCCAGAAAGCCAGACATGGAAATAGACGCAGCCAGAAAGCCAGACATGGAAATAGACGCAGCCAGAAAGCCAGACATGGAAATAGACGCAGCCAGAATGCCAGACATGGAAATAGACACAGCCAGAATGCCAGACATGGAAATAGACACAGCCAGAATGCCAGACATGGAAATAGACACAGCCAGAATGCCAGACATGGAAATAGACACAGCCAGAATGCCAGACATGGAAATAGACGCAGCCAGAATGCCAGACATGGATATAGACGCAGCCAGAATGCCAGACATGGATATAGACGCAGCCAGAATGCCAGACATGGATATAGACGCAGCCAGAATGCCAGACATGGATATAGACGCAGCCAGAATGCCAGACATGGATAGACACAGCCAGACATGGATATAGACACAGCCAGACATGGACACAGCCAGAAAGCCCGACATGGATATAGACGCAGCCAGAAAGCCAGGCATTGGATATAGACGCAGCCAGAATGCCAGGCATGGCTATAGACGCAGCCAGACATGGCTATAGACGCAGCCAGACATGGCTATAGACGCAGCCAGACATGGCTATAGACGCAGCCAGACATGGCTATAGACGCAGCCAGACATGGCTATAGACGCAGCCAGACATGGCTATAGACGCAGCCAGACATGGCTATAGACGCAGCCAGACATGGCTATAGACGCAGCCAGACATGGAAATAGACGCAGCCAGACATGGAAATAGACGCAGCCAGAATGCCAGACATGGAAATAGACGCAGCCAGAATGCCAGACATGGAAATAGACGCAGCCAGACATGGAAATAGACGCAGCCAGACATGGAAATAGACGCAGCCAGACATGGCTATAGACGCAGCCAGACATGGCTATAGACGCAGCCAGACATGGCTATAGACGCAGCCAGACATGGCTATAGACGCAGCCAGACATGGCTATAGACGCAGACATGGCCAGAGACATGGCTATAGACGCAGCCAGACATGGCTATAGACGCAGCCAGACATGGCTATAGACGCAGCCAGACATGGCTATAGACGCAGCCAGACATGGCTATAGACGCAGCCAGACATGGCTATAGACGCAGCCAGACATGGCTATAGACGCAGCCAGACATGGCTATAGACGCAGCCAGACATGGCTATAGACGCAGCCAGACATGGCTATAGACGCAGCCAGACATGGAAATAGACGCAGCCAGAAAGCCAGACATGGAAATAGACGCAGCCAGAAAGCCAGACATGGAAATAGACGCAGCCAGAATGCCAGACATGGAAATAGACACAGCCAGAATGCCAGACATGGAAATAGACACAGCCAGAATGCCAGACATGGAAATAGACACAGCCAGAATGCCAGACATGGAAATAGACACAGCCAGAATGCCAGACATGGAAATAGACGCAGCCAGAATGCCAGACATGGATATAGACGCAGCCAGAATGCCAGACATGGATATAGACGCAGCCAGAATGCCAGACATGGATATAGACGCAGCCAGAAAGCCAGACATGGATATAGACACAGCCAGACATGGATATAGACACAGCCAGACATGGACACAGCCAGAAAGCCCGACATGGATATAGACGCAGCCAGAAAGCCAGGCATTGGATATAGACGCAGCCAGAATGCCAGACATGGCTATAGACGCAGCCAGAATGCCAGACATGGATATAGACGCAGCCAGAATGCCAGACATGGATATAGACGCAGCCAGAATGCCAGACATGGATATAGACACAGCCAGACATGGATATAGACACAGCCAGACATGGACACAGCCAGAAAGCCCGACATGGATATAGACGCAGCCAGAATGCCAGACATGGATATAGACGCAGCCAGAATGCCAGACATGGATATAGACGCAGCCAGAATGCCAGACATGGATATAGACGCAGCCAGAATGCCAGACATGGATATAGACACAGACAGAATGCCAGACATGGATATAGACACACACCTTGTGTGTTTGAGTTCCCATCTGGTCCACAAGACTTACAAACTGGCACTTCACTCAAACAGTTGCCAGCCAAGGCAGACAAAACAGAGCACACAAAACACACACACACACACACACACAGTTAACCAGCTCTTTGGCACTGTGGATGTGAAAGCCCCCTTGCTCTGGGCCGGATGCCAGGGCTGCAACACACACACACAAATCCCTGGCTTAGCCCCGGCCCAGTGCTGGGATTACTGGATTAAGACCTCTATTCCATTATCTCCACACACTGACGATAGCGACACACACACACACACACCAAGGGAAGAGGCGGGACGAAGACACACAAACACACACTTGGGCCTGTCACTCACGTAATCATGGAAGGCCTTGGCCTCGCTGGAGTGTTCGCAGTTCTCCCGTCTGTCCGGCGCAGCGCAATACAAATCCCAGAATACACTGCAACGGGAAATAGAGGAAGAGGGTTCATGTCAGGGAGCACCTGATGAGCCAAGAGGCGGGTAAAGTGGTCAATCGAATGCCACCAAAGCATTTGAATTGCCATGGAAACGCATGAAGGACCGTGGGGGAAAGATTCCTTGCCCCCCCCCGGCTAAATTAGCCTACATTTAGGCTATTGTTTAAATGTCCACTTTCTTAGAACATGTGCCAACCAGGTCAATGGAACGTCTGCGTTCCACCGACATCTATATACAGTACATCAGTTATTCACCATACTACTCTCACTTGCCATCTATCACACAGACATGTGCGCTCTCTCACTCACACGTACAGTTGAATTCGGAAGTTTTACATACACCCTAGCCAAATACATTTAAACTACATTTTTCACAATTCCTGACATTTAATCCTAGTAAAAAGTCCCTGTCTTAGGTCAGTTAGGATCACCATTTTATTTTAAGAATGTGAAATGTCAGAATAATAGGAGAGAATTTATTTCAGCTTTTATTTCTTTCATCACATTCCCAGTGGGTCAGAAGTTTACATGTACTCAATTAGTATTTGGTAGCATTGCCTTAAATTGTTTAACTTGGGTCAAACGTTTCAGGTAGCCTTCCACAAGCGTCCCACAATAAGTTGAGTGAATGTTGGCCCATTCCCCCTGACAGAGCTGGTGTAACAGAGTCAGGTTTGTAGGCCTCCTTGCTCACGCACACTTTTTCAGTTCTGCTCACAAATGTTCTATAGATTTGAGGTCAAGGCTTTGTGATGGCCACTCCAAGCCATTTTGTTACAACTTTGGAAATATGCTTGGGGTCATTGTCCATTTGGAAGACCCATTTGACACAAAGCTTCAACTTCCTGACTGATGTCTTGAGATGTTGCTTCAATATATCCACATAATTTTCCCTCCTCAGGATGCCATTTATTTTGTGTAGTGCACCAGTCCCTCCTGCAACCAACACCCCCACAACATGATGCTGCCACACCCCGTGCTTCACGGTTGGGATGGTGTTCTTTGGCTTGTAAGCCTCCCCTTGTTCCTCCAAACATAACAATGGTCATTATGGCCAAACAGTTCTATTTTTGTTTCATCGGACCAGACGACATTTCTCCAAAAAGTGCGATATTTGTCCCCATGTGAAGTTGCAAACCGTAGTCTGGCTTTTTTGTGGCGGTTTTGGAGCAGTGGCTTCTTCCCTGCTGAGCGGCCTTTCAGGTTGTGTCGATGTAGGACTCATTTTACTGTGGATATTTACATTTGTAACCATTTCCTCCAGCATCTTCACCTTAGCTGTTGTTCTGGGATTGATTTGCACTTTTCGCACCAAAGTGCTTTCATCTCTAGGAGACAGAACGTGTCTCTTTCCTGAGCGGTATGACGGCTGCGTGGTCCCATGGTGTTTATACTTGCGTACTATTGTTTATACAGATGAACGTGGTACCTTCAGGCGTTTGGAAATTGCTCCCAAGGATGAACCAGACTTGTGGAGGTCTACAATTGCTTTTCTGAGGTCTTGGCTGATTTCTTTTGATTTCCCCATGATGTCAAGCAAAGAGGTACTGAGTTTGAAGATAGGCCTTGAAATACATCCACAGGTACACTGCCAATTGACTCAAATTATGTCAATTAGCCTATCAGAAGCTTCTAACGCCATTACATCATTTTCTGGAATTCTCCAAGCTGTTTAAAGGCACAGTCAACATAGTGTATGTAAAATTCTGACCCATTGGAATTGTGATACAGTGAATTATAAGATAAATAATCTTTCTGTAAACAATTGTTGGAAAAATTACTTGTCGTGCACAAAGTAGATGTCCTAACTGACTTGCCAAAACTATAGTTTATTATAAACAAGACATTTGTGGAGTGGTTGAAAGAGGAGTTTTAATGACTCCAACCTAAGTGTATGTAAACTTCTGACTTCAACTGCATGCATCTGAATGCAAATGATATTCTAATGGAATACACAAACGTGTGAACACAAGAAGATGCAAGGGGCCGAGATACTCACCACCACCACGAGTGCAGGAATCCAGGAGGCTCCCCTAACGTAATATTCTTTTCCCATCGTATCTGAAAGAGAGAAAGCAACATGTCTAGTTCTAAACTCGGCAGGAGAGGAGACTGTCAGGGTGGGTGTGTGTCTAGAGCACATGTGAAACTCGTTCCACTGATGGCTGAGCGTCTGCGGGTTTTCACGCCTCCTTTGTACTCGAATAATGAATTAAGGTCACTGATTAGTGAAGAACTCCCCTCACCTGGTTGTCTAGGTCTTAATTGAAAGGAAAAACAAAAATCCCTTAGACACTCGGCCCCCCCGTGGAATGAGTTTGACACCCCTGGCCTAGAGGTTAAGAACACATAATCAGTCTGTCTCAGCAAGTCGATGCTGTCCCTCTTTCTCGACCACGCTCTCTCTCCCGCGCGCCTCCTTTCCCTACCAATCAGTCAATGCCCTCTGAGATAGTTACACCTCGTTCTAACTCTTCGTCAACACCGTCCTTCCCTCTCGCGGTCTCCCTCTACCACTGCCTCCATCTAGGCTACCGCTACCTGTCCACATCTCTACCTTAGTCTCCCTCTCTTTTCCTCTCAGTCAGTCTACCTTTCTCCCACTGTCTCACTCTAGTCCCTTAATGGGAAGGAGCAAAGTAGGACAGAAAAGTGTGTGTGTCTTACCTCCGACAAGAAGGTCTGTGCAGACTTCTGTGCTCCTACATGCAGCAGGTACTCATATACGTACAGCGCTAACCTGCAACACAGAACAGGACATTGCATTAGCAAAACTATAGCAAAGGCCATGGGAGTTAGCATTAGCAAAGATCTGGATGAGGATTACACAAACCTACTAGAACAACAAGGCTGACCGTGTGAGCAGGGCCAGCTCCAGGCATAGGCAGTCGCTTAGGGCCCCAGGCCGCTAGGCTGTTTTTGGGAACCCAGTCAGGGTCTCAACTTACTGTTGCGATAGTAGTAGAATACACAAGGTGCCAGTTGGAAATTTGGTTGTGCATCAGCAATTTCTCAATTTTAGCTAACAATTTATTCGATTTATTTACAAATCTAAACTTGTAGTAATCATGGCAGCACTTTCTACGCCACATGGGTAAGTGTCCACGCAAATGTTTTGCCTGCGAGGTGGGCCCCCCCCCCCCCAATAAAATCTCACTTAGAGCCCCCAATTGGCTATAGCTGGCCCTGTGCATGTCAGACCTGGGTTAAAATACTATTGCAAATATCTTAATTACCTTCACATTTCAAGTAAATATTCAGACATTTTTTTTTTATTTGAAAATACAAGTAGTTGAATATTTGAATGCTGTGGAGAAATACATTTGGAAGGTATTGGCATGTATTGGAAAATAGGGGAAATACATTTGGAAGGTATTGGCATGTATTGGGAAATAGGGGAAATACATTTAAATGGAATCACTTTTTCACCCTTTAATTGAAAAATGTGTATAATTTTTTAAAAATAAATTCACATACATATTGGACCATGACCCAAATGGTCAGAAAGTGACTTCTTACACCTGAATACAAAACATCCAGGAGATTATGGTGCTCAATGTTGACCCATTTTACATACCATGAGACCACGAGACAGCCATGTCTTCATCATTGGAAAAGATAAATGGTTGAGTTTTTATTTTATTTTAAATGTGCATACAAAAACAGGGTTGTCAAACTATTTTATAATTTCATGAAAACGTATTTTATTTTTAATTTGCATATGTTGTAGCTTAGACCTTTCATCATCTGCAGTTTGTGTTGTGCCTGCCATCAGTTGAGACGCAACAGCTTGTGAATGAAATAGAAGTAGTGGAGTCGGCCCACATTATTTGAAAATACACAGAAAATAAGTACTAACTAACAAAATAAATAACAAAATACACATTATTTGAACCCAGGTCTGATGTGTGAGTCGTAAGGGCTGTCTCACAGGACCATAAATAGCTGAGGGGCGTTCCCACCCTGTGATCACAGATAAAACAACTGGTGAGACAGGACAAACACTGCCAGAGAAGAGTACGAATCCTCTTAAGAGCAGGAGGCAATTGTGAGGTTGCAGCTCTTCAGACAGGTGAGCCTGTGATTTATGAGCCAGGATGTCAGAGGTAGTGGTTCGCGCACGCACGCGTCTGAGGCTGCCTGGTGGTGTAGTAGAGTTCACCGTCTGTCTTGGGTCAGCTAGGCCTCCCTCTCACAACTGACCAATGTGACCACTGCACAGGGCAGTCAATGATTTCAAAGTCACTTAGCTCTTTGAGACTGCTGGTTTAGTGTGGGTCTCTCGGCACACACACACAAGCACAAACCTTAGTCAGTGATGTAGGGGTAAACAAAACAAAAAAATTAACAGGCGGGCAAACTGATCAGCGGTCACGGTGAATGAAGTTAAACTGCCTATACTTTCAATGCATTTTCCCCAAAAGGTGGAGAAATGTAGCCAGAACACCAGGGTTAACACCCCTTCTCTCATGCTACGTGCCATGGGATCTTTTAGGCCACAGTCAGGACACTTAACATCCCACCCGAAAGACGGCACTCTACACAGGGTAACGTCCCCAATCACTGCCCTGGGGCATTGGAATTTCTTCTTTTTTTTAGACCAGAGGAAAGAGTGTCTCTGCTTAGCTTCAGAGGCAAGCCAGAAGTGGGATGCATGGTGGGTAAACTGATTTGACCCTCCATTACACCACTGACTTTAGTTAGTGTCGGTCTACTCTCGCACATACACACCATATCTTCTCCTGACCGTTTACAGAAGGCTACGGTTAACAGAAACTACTGATCTCCCCCACAAGGGCACTGATGAAATGTTTATGTGTGATGGGAGGCCTGTCTGTGTGTGCGCGGGGTGGGGGGGCTATGTGCACCTGGTCTGCTGCATTATTTAAGCTCACGCATTGAGAGGAAGAGAGTTTCTTGAGCTGCAACACTGAGAGATGTTTTGATGGGAAGGTAGGGTCTCTGCACACACGCATTACTCAGTCAGCAAACGGACAGCTCACACCTCCCTCAGTCCCTTTCTCACACAAACTTCCCTCCTGATGTTCACCACCAGTATACCTGACATTCTGCCTGCGGCTGCAGACAAAACCCCTCTTTAAAAACGGATAAGCCAGCCCACCGACACACACACACTCTCTCTCTCCCCCTTCTCACAGACCGAAAAACACACACATTATTCTAACTCAGAGCGACCGCACACACCACTCCAACTCACAGCACAGAGCAACCGCTTCAGTCAGACACTCAATAATTCAACACAGAAGAGGGAGATGAGGACTTGGAAGAGAGGAAGGGAGAACTGGGCATTGGAGGAGGGGAAGAAAGGAGAGGAGACAGAGGAGGAGAGGGAGGAGAGGGAAGGGAGGCAGAATAATAGAGACAGAGGGGAGGAAAATCAACAAAAGTTTGCCTTCTGAGCTAAGCTATGGTCTGCCGAGAGCTCAAGTGCTGAGGTTGATTCATAAAATCAGTTAGGCTAGATTGTAGAGATTAACATACTATTTTCAAGCACAGCAGCGACATAGACATAAGGAGCAGACAAATGTTTTGACAATTTATTTGCACATCTAAGGGACAAGGCTTAGAACCATTTTTATTGAAATATGGACTGAAGTGTGAGGAAAAGCATGGACAAATAATGAGGTATTGGCTTTGTTGACATTTGGAAAGAAACAGGGAAAAAAGAGCCACCGACAGCTTGTCAGTAAAGTTCAAATAAATCAGTATGAATAGCCTAGTAGTTGTGTTGTTCACGGTGCATAATTTTGAGTATCTGGTTCTGCAGGTCATAACAAAACAAATAAAAGAAATCTCTTTAGAAACCAAATAACACATGTTGAGAGACAAGCATGTTCAGGAACTAAACATAAATGCAACACAGTAGCACTAGGTGGATAAGATAACGTTTCTGTCGTACTAGCAGCCAGTCCAGTGGAACAGCATCCTTCACGGACAAAACGGCACCCGTAGCTAGCAGACAAAGGGATAGGTAAGCTACCGCTAACTGAGCTAGCACACTGCCTAGAGTTTAACTCAACTATTCGGCTAAATGCTCAGCATAGTGGCCAATTTTAAAATACCAGAAAACCTAGTTTTAGAAAAGGAGACATATTTTACTCTTTAATAAGGGCTAAACAAACTGTTTGGACACAAAGTTATCATACTTGCCGCTAGCTAGCTCCTAGCCTACCTAGCAGTAACTCGCGTATGAAGGTACACATTCATACAATGTAGAGTGAGTTCGAATAGTTCCTTTTTGGAACGTTGGACACTCCTTTGTTACATTGAAACAAAACCGGTTACATTAGTTTCAACTTTGTAAAAGCTATCAGTCGGCTACGTTATTTCACCATAAACTAATCCCAGGCTTCCTGAAACACACAAGCATCTTCACGAATGCATTGTTCCCAATACCCAGAGAAGTAGGGATGCTCTTTTCCACTCAATTCTAAAATGCAACATATTGCACAGACAGTTTTAAAACAAACGAATGTTGTTTAATATCTCCAACGTCATACATTAAGTTATTATGCTGTACCGGATGAGAATGAAACTAGTAGGAATGGATACCTTAGTAGTAAGCTAACGTTAGCTAGGCTAGCAATCAACCCCTAATAACTGATTGCTTGTTAGTGAGGGCTACAAGACTTCACCGATGCAAGAAAACAACCTGGAAAAACAAAGCAAAACTACGAAGAGAGCATATCGTATCCTATTCTGCACCCTTTCTATGACAACAAGCGAGGTGGTGTATGTGAGCGTTGGAGATAACAGTAGATATCCTAGCATTCGTGTCTCTAGCTAGTGTTTTTGTGACATTGCACTATTCCCACTTACTTTTCTCTTGCTTGGTTATCTGAGGGCACAACAGCACCTTTCCCCTTGGCGTACATCCTTGAAGCTGGTTTCGATACTTTTTATTCAGTCCGGTTCCGACACCTGTCAAAGAAAGCGACCACGTACGATCTCCATAGCTACACAGCAGTAGTGTTCTCTCTCTCACTGTGCCCCGGTGTCTTTTTTCTAGCAGGCTACATCCATCCTCAACATTGCCGATCCGAAACAGGGGCTGCTGCCGTCGCGGGGAGCTTGAAACCGTCTGTTGGTGATCGTTTTTTTTTTTTGTCGCTGTTCCAGGGTTTTACCCACGCTCCCCCTGTTATAGAATGGTGGGGGCTTCTTAAAGGGATAGATCTCTTTTGGTTTATTTGCCAAACTAAATTATGATAGTACTGGTCAGTGTTCTTCATTCCTGTGCCTGGAGACCCACATGGGTGTGTGCAGGGTTTTGATATAGCACAGCACTAACATACCTCTTTTAACAGTACCCACATGGAACTGTGTGCTCTGTAAGGTATGTTCCGGCCAGGAATGGTATATAACAGTTCTGTGTGTCCTGTTTAGATATAGTTATATGGCTGTGTTTACACAGTAAGCTAAATTATGATTATTTTGCCACTAATTGGTCTTTTTACGAATCACATCAGATCTTTTTCAGAGGGGATCTGTTTGGTGAAAGGACCAATTTAGTGGAGAAAAACAGATCAGAATTTGGCTGCCTGTCTAAACACAGCCCATGTGTCGTGTGAGGGAATAATTAATAAAATGTGTATATGTATACCAATTATGAAGTTGAGGGATGTGTGTGTGTCCTGTCCCTTTAAGAATGTGTGTGAGTGCCGGTGCAGTGGCTGTGTGTGTGTGTGTGTGTGTGTGTGTGTGTGTGTGTGTGTGTGTGTGTGTGTGTGTGTGTGTGTGTGTGTGTGTGTGTGTGTGTGTGTGTGTGTGTGTGTGTGTGTGTGTGTGTGTGTGTGTGTGTGTGTGTGTGTGTGTGTGTGTGTGTGCAGGAGCGAAGTGATCTGCTTAAATGTTGCTCATCTGTGGGAAGGACACACTGACTGCATACATGTGTCATTCTTGGGGTTAGCCACCTCCACTGTTTTCTACAGGACACACATAAGCAAACACATTGTCCAAAAAGGGGGAAAGAGAAGAGAGAGCTAGGACACACAAACACCGTCTAGCTAGGCAGAGCTGTCAGCGTGCTTGTGTTGCTCCAATAGGGAAGAGAGTGAGGGAGAGTGTGTTTGTATCTACTCGGCTCTAGACCACAAACTCTATCACTGTCTCATCATAGCATCAGTATCGATTGGTCTGAGCCCACATACCTCTCAGAACACACACACTGTTGAGGGAATGTGCCTGTGTGTGTGTGTATGTTTCTGATAGGGTAGGATGATTCGTTAGGGTAATTATAAATCAACTACACTCCTGGAATTCAGAGGTATTCACCCTAATGTACACACGCGCACACGGTCCTTCTGTAGCTCAGTTGGTAGAGCATGGCGCTTGTAACGCCAGGGTAGTGGGTTCGATCCCCGGGACCACCCATATGTAGAATGTATGCACACATGACTGTAAGTCGCTTTGGATAAAAGCGTCTGCTAAATGGCATACATACATACATACATACACACACACACTCCAAACAGGTTGTGTTCAATCGAGCCAGACCTGTATTTTCGTTCACTCCAGAAGAGGACCTCTCAGAATATTACATTCACATGTTTCATTGCTAATTGAATGAGGCCGTTTGACTCAACAATTAGGCTGTTTGTTGGATATCTGGATCAGTACTCACTGCATTCCTATAGATGGCTGAAAGACATGGGCCCCGTTTCAATGCTGTAGTAAGAAAGCAGGAGGTAACTGGAACATGGCTCTCCGTGTGTCAATACCACAACCTAGCTAGTATAGAGTGTGGTGGTTTCAGTAGTAGCACATTTAATCAATGTGGTTAACTATTTTGCTTCTCACACTTCCTGATACCTGATACTTCTACTATCTCTCAGAATAGAAGTTAGCACTTTAACCTCAGATCTAGGATCAGGTTACCAGACCTCACATTCTAATCATAACCATTAACAGGACTGAACAAGTGTTTGACCTGGGATCAGCTAGGCTGCGTTTACACATGCAGCCCAATTCAGATTATTTTTCCACTAATTGGTCTTTTGAGCAATCAGAAGAGCTCTTTTGTAAATAATTGGGCAGAAGATCAGAATTGGCCTGCCTGTGTAAACACAGCCTTAGAGTTAAGGGAAATGTCTACCTGCTCCTGTATCTCTCTAATCTCTGTTTTCTCTGAATACGTTCTATCTCTATAGAAATGTAATCTCTCTAAAGATCATACTGCCTGGTTTCTCTACGCCCCTATTTTCACTCTGTCTGAGGGGAAAACCACAGACAACCACTGCCTCGGTATGACGCTGCCTCTCCTTGCTTTTTCAGCCTCTTTTTCTCTCCTCTTCTTTCCTTTCCCCTTGTCTCACATTCATTAATTCTTCCACCCATCTTCTCCATCCTCCCCACTCCTTGTGCAAGCTGCAAACATGTATATATCAGTTGTAGGTGTTTTTCAACAATGTGTACCTGGACTGTATTTACACCCTGCCTGCTCATGCTCATGACTTGCTAATGATTACCAGCACAAGGTGCACCTGTGTAATGATTGTGCTGTTTAATCAGCTTCTTGATATTCCACACCTGTCAGGTGGATGGATTATCTTGGCAAAGGATACATTCTCACTAACAAGGATGTAAACAAATTTGTGCACAACTTGAGAGAAATAAGCTTTTTGTGCATATGGAACATTTCTGGGATCTTTTATTTCAGCTCATGAAACATGGCATGTTGCTTTATATATTTTTTTACGTATCCACGTGGTTGTAATCAGCCAGTGGAAAACAAAGGGGATGTAGAGGGAGAGAAAGTGAGAGAGATGTGGGAATTTGAGCGAGTTTACTAATATTCTGAGAAGATTAAAGGAGAGAAAGAAAGAGAGGGAGAGAGAGGTTGTGTGTGTGTCTGTATAAAGAGGTCAGACTGGGCTTATGAAACTGTCTATGACCTAACCTGCCCTATTTCTGACAGAACACAACTCTGTACAGTCAAATCATACCCGTAGGCACACAAACACACACACATACATGCATGTACGTACAGGCTTTAGGATCAGAATGTCAAATATCACCTCTTCAATCTAAGTAAAGTTTTGATACTGTGTGTCAATAATGGCAAACTTTTAAACAGTTGGAACAGAGTCAAGTACATCTGACCTAAGAGCCCTGAAATAAAAACACATGGATGTTAAATAGGATCCAGATTGCATGTCCTCTTAAAGAAGGGTTTTAACAGTGGCACGCACTCACACATACATACACATGTACACACACACACACCCGGAACACAGATTTTTCATTAAAGGAACACAGACTGTGGTGTGATCTGCTACTACGCAGACAGTACACAGTTCTCAGCTTTTAACACTATTTTATTTAAATGTTGAATTCAATCAAACTCTTATTGCAATGGTTATCTGGTAATGTCTTTATTGCTTTATTCCCAAAATGTCTAAATGGTTTTAGGTAAAATGACCATATAACTACTTTCCCAGGTATGTTTGTTGACTGAATAAATAATGCTCTATTCTATCCCCCCCCTAATCTCTCTCTAAATGGTCTCGCTATTTACCGCTTTCCCTCTCTCCTTCTCCCCCTCTCTCTCTCCTTCTCCCTCTCCCATATTTTCCATTCTCACTCCCCCTCTCTCCTTCCCCCTCTGCCTGTCTTCCTCCCCCTCTCTCTCTCCTTCTCCCCCTCTCTCTCCTTCTCCCCCTCTCTCTCTCCTTCTCCCCCTCTCTCCCCTTCTCCCCCTCTCTCTCCTTCTCCCTCTCCCATCTTTTCCATTCTCCCTCTCCCCGTCTTCCTCCCCATTTTTATCCTTCTCCCTCGCCCATCTCTCTACTTCTCCCTCCCCCTCTCCCCTTCTTCCTCCCCATTTTTATCATTCTCCCTCCCCCTCTCCCAGTCTTCCTCCCCCTTTTTATCCTTCTCCCTCGCCCATCTCTCTCCTTCTCCCTCCCCTTCTTCCTCCCCCTTTTTTATCCTTCTCCTTCCCTCCCCCTCTCTCTCTCCTTCTCCCTTCTCTCCCCTCCCCTCTCTCTCTCCCTTCTCCCCCTCTCTCTCCTTCCCCCTCTCCCCATCTTCCTCCCCCTTTTTATCCTTCTCCCTCCCCCTCTCCCCGTCTTCCTCCCCCTTTTTATCCTTCTCCCTCGCCCATCTCTCTACTTCTCCCTCCCCTCTCCCCTTCTTCCTCCCCATTTTTTATCCTTCTCCCTCCCCTTCTCCCAGTCTTCCTCCCCCTTTTTATCCTTCTCCCTCGCCCATCTCTCTCCTTCTCCCTCCCCTTCTTCCTCACCCTTTTTTATCCTTCTTCCTCCCCCACTCTCTCCAGTAGAGAAGGTTATGCTTGGCATTATGTTTGTCTTACCTCTGCTCTTGGTGTCCCATGCAGTGTTATGTACGTACACAAACACCAAAAACGGGCTGTGTGTGTATATATGGAGTGTGTTGTCTGGGGGTTTTGATACATGCGTTGTTGACAGTCTTGCCCCTCGGCCAGAACTACAGGGCCCCTCTACCCCTCTGTGGGCCTCTAAACCTCTCTTTCTTTTCTCTCTCTGTCTTTCTAGTTCTTTACCGCTGTCCCTCTCCATCTGCGCACTCCATACCTCCTGCTCTCTCCTCGCCTCTCCCTCCATTCACCACCACATCCACCTATCTCTAACACACACGGTGGCAGGGCTGTACTCTACCTCCCCAAGGAGTAGTGTTTAACTCACTGACGAGGGGTTTAAGGCAGAGGATGTTTGTGAGTGTGGTGGTGGTGGGGAAAGTAAATAGTTTAGTGTTTCTGTGCTGACTCCACATATGATCCCCATTAGCTAACGGGGGTACATACACACACTCACAGTGAAGGATGACGTTAATCCAGTGTTAGCCATAATGGGTCCATCCTAGCTGTTCAGCAGTATCTACTGCAGACATCACAAAGCACTTGTACATACCTGCTCTATTCTATCTGGTTCTATTATGTACTATTCAGATGTTGTGAATAAAACATTCATCTTTATATTTTGCTTTAAAGATTTATCAATTGTAGATGTAGATTAAAGGTTATAACGATTATTAGGTGTCGGAGACATGAAAACAACATGAACAACAATTTGTTTTATTTAAAAAAAAATGTTAATGCACATTCTCCTAGTCAATGTCTCCATACCAAGTCCAGAGTGTCATGTTTCAGATGTAAGTAGAACTGAGTTGACAGCCCGTAGCGTTCCAAAGTTAGAGCTCAAAGTCTGTTGGCACAAGTGACCATATCGTTGGCCATTTTAAATCGTGTCAGTATGTCAGATTATCTTATCGCTAATTTCTCAGCCTCTGAGTATCACCGAAACACAAAACTTTGAATAACAGACAAATGTTCATAAGTGGCTGGATGAAGTGTATCAAAATATCTGTTCAAAACAGGAAAAACATTCAAACGTATGTTTTGAAAGATCAAATATGACTATAAACGTGTGCATTTCTTTATTTAAAACCTCTTGAGGCTAGGGGGCAGTATTTTGATGTTTGGATGAAAAACGTGCCCAAAGTAAACTGTCTATTTCTCAGGCCCAGAAGCTAGAATATGCAAATAATTGGCAGATTAGGAAAACACTAACATTTCCAAAACTGTCAAAATATTGCAGGCGAAAACTTGAGGAAAATCCATCCAGGAAGTGCTGTTTTTCTGAAACCTCTCTTTTTCATTGCAAGCCTATCCTCCATTTAAAGGGATATCAACCAGATTCATTTCCCTATGGCTTCCACAAGGTGTGAACAGTCTTTAGACATACTTTCAGGCTTTTATTCTGAAAAATTAGCGAGAATTATCACATCGCGTCAGTGCGCGCCACTGGAGCAAGACCTATTCTTTCTCTCTTCTATTGAAAAGGCTACCGTCTGGTTGAAATATTATTTATTGTAAAAACAACCTGAGAATTGATTATAAAAAACGTTTGACATGTTTCTAGTTTCTACGAACATTACGGATACTATTTGGAATTTTCGTCTGCCCGTCGTGTGTCGTGACCTGCGCGAGCCTGTGAATTACTAAACAAAACGCGCCAAAAGAAATGGAGGTTTTTGGATATAAAGATAATCTTTATTGAACAAAATGAAAATTTCTTGTGTAACTGGGAGTCTCGTGAGTGCAAACATACGAAGATCATCAAAGGTAAGCGATTCATTTTATTGCTTTTCTGACTTTCATGACCAATCTACTTTGCTGCTAGCTGTTTGTAATGTTTTGTCTACTGAGAGCTGTCCTCACATAATCGCATGGTTTGCTTTCACCGTAAAGCCTTTTTGAAATCTGACATGCCAGGTGGATTATCAACAAGCTAAGCTGTGTTTTGGTATATTGCACTTGTGATTTCATGAAAATGAAATATTTTTAGTCATTTAATTTGAATTTGGCGCTCTGCAATTCACCGGATGTTGATGAAAATGATCCCGCTAAAGGGATCAGTGCGCCAAGAGGTTTTTAAACCTTTTACTGCAGTAGGCTAAATTAAGGTCACAGAGTGTTTCTTGGTAGTCTTAAACAAATCTTCTTTGAAACAAAAGTATACACCTTCACACACATGGTTGTGGGCTTAAAAAGAAGAAGCCACTCTACCATGTCGGATATAGAGTTGAAATGTATTACATTTTGAGTTTGCATCCCAATATGAGACTTTATATACAGCACATAAGAATGAACTAGAGCAAAACCGTTTGACATAGAAACACTATGTTTGTTTTTCTATGATTTGGGTATTTCTATGTTTCGGCCTAGTATGGTTCTCAATCAGAGGTAGGTGTCATTAGTTGTCTGTGATTGAGAATCATACTTAGGTAGCCTGGGTTTCACTGTGTGTTTGTGGGTGATTGTTCCTGTCTCTGTCTTTGCACCAGATAGGACTGTTTTGAGTTTTCACATTTCTTGTTTTTTTGTAGTCAGTTGTTCATGTGTACCTTAACGTATTAAAAAGAACCATGGACACTTACCACGCCGCGTATTGGTCCTCTGATCCATTTCGCCTCTCCTCTTCGGAAGAAGAGGAGGAAATTCATTACAGAATCACCCACCCAACTCGGACCAAGTGGCGTGGTAAACAGCAGCGACGACAGCAGCAGCAGCAGCAGCAACAACAGCGGCCAGCATCAGAGCAGAATCTGGACTACACAACTTGGGAGGAGATAGACAGGTGGGTGGTCGACCCAGGGAGAGTGCCGGAGCCCGCCTGGGATTCGATGGAACAGTGCAAGGAAGGTTACAGGAGAATGAGGTTGGCGAAGCCAGCACGGCAGTGCGACAGGTACGAGAGGCAGCCCCAAAAAACTTTTGGGGGGTGGCACACGAGGTGTGGTACTAAGCCAGGTAGCAGACCTGAGCTCACTCCTTGTGCTTATGATAAGCAGCGTATTACTGGTCAGGCACCGTGTTATGGGGTTAAGCGCACGGGTCGCCAGTGTGTGCCCATAGCCCGGTGCGCTATAGGGCAGCCCCCCGAAAGTTCCATGCGAGTGTGGGCATTGAGCCAGGGCGTATGGTGCCTGCTCAGCGGGTCTAGTCGCCGGTACGCAGTTTTGGTCCAGGTTATCCTGCGTCGGCTCTGCGTGCTGTGTCTCCGGGGCGCTGGGAGGGGGCAGTGCATCCTCTGCCTGCGCTCCGCTCGTGCCGGGCAAATGTGGGAGTGGAGCCTAAGGGAGAGGTGCGTGTAGTAAGCACTAGATCTCCCGTGCTTACCCACAGCCCGGTTCAACCTGTGCCTGCACTCTGGAGGGTCCGGGCTAGAATGGTTGTCCAGCCTGGGGAAGTGGTGCCAAGGTTGCGCACCAGAGCTCCAGTGCTCCCCCACAGCCCGGTTCTTCAGGCTCCTCTTAACACCAAGCCTCCTGAAGGTCTCCCCAGCCTGGTGGTTCCTGTGGCAGCTCCACGCACCAGGTTGTCTCTCTGTCTCCTCCCTGCAGGTGGTCCCGCCTGTCCGGCGCCGCTGCCGGAGTGTCCCGCCTGTCCGGCGCCGCTGCCGGAGTGTCCCGCCTGTCCGGCGCCGCTGCCGGAGTGTCCCGCCTGTCCGGCGCCGCTGCCGGAGTGTCCCGCCTGTCCGGCGTCGCTGCCCGAGTCTGAGGCGCCAGTCCCCCTCTGCCCAGAGGCGCCAGTCCCCCTCTGCCCAGAGGGCGCCAGTCCCCCTCTGCCCAGAGGCGCCAGTCCCCCTCTGCCCAGAGGCGCCAGTCCCCCTCTGTCCAGAGCTTCTGCCCGTCTGTCCAGAGCTGCCCCTCTGTCCAGTGGGGTCATTGATAAGGGTGGCCATGGTGAGAAAGCCACGGAGGCGGACAATAAGGCGGACTAAGAGAATTGTGAAGTGGGGTCCGCGTCCCACGCCAGAACCGCCACCGCGGACAGACGCCCACCCAGACCCTCCCCTATAGGTCAAGGTTTTGCGGCCGGAGTCCGCACCTTTGGGGGGGGTACTGTCACGTTCTGACCTTTATTTCCTGTGTTTTGTATTTAGTTAGTATGGTCAGGGCGTGAGTTGGGTGGGCAGTCTGTTTGTTTTTCTATGATTTGGGTATTTCTATGTTTCGGCCTAGTATGGTTCTCAATCAGAGGCAGGTGTCATTAGTTGTCTCTGATTGAGAATCATACTTAGGTAGCCTGGGTTTCACTGTGTGTTTGTGGGTGATTGTTCCTATCTCTGTGATTGCACCAGATAGGACTGTTTTGAGTTTTCACATTTCTTGTTTTTTGTAGTCAGTTGTTCATGCTTACCTTAACATATTAAAAAGAACCATGGACACTTACCACGCCGCATATTGGTCCTCTGATCCGTTTCGCCTCTCCTCCTCGGAAGAAGAGGAGGAAATTCATTACATCATGTTAATTAATTATGAAAAATATGAATAACATTCCACCCATGAAGGGACTAGAGGGTGCTTCAATTGCAATACTATATACTTATTTTGGGGAAATATAAACCATTTACTTGTGTGTGTTTAAACAATTTTATTTGTGTTACTGCTTGACAGACAGTGTCTCTTTGCAATCATTACAAATTTGGGGTCAAAATTAGCCTTGTTGGCACGTTTTAAGCTAAAAATATTTTGGAGCTTTTAAGGTTAGCACTGTAGCAACATGAAACACATAATCACCACAGATGCCCAATAAGGGATCATCAGATCTTAACTACACTAATGCTTGATTGGTCCTGGGGATTCACTGTATTGTTTTAATAAACACACACACACAGTGAGTATGTATGTTATCTTACAGATCTTGACCTGTGTTAAAGCATTATGATTATTGTATAAATTGCACTCCACACTGCCCTTTCCCATCTGGACAAAAATAACACCTATGTGAGAATGCTATTCATTAACTACCGCTCAGCTTTCAACACCATAGTGCCCTCAAAGCCCATCAATAAGCTAAGGACCCTGGGACTAAACACCTCCCTCTGCAACTGGACTTCCTGACGGGCCGCTCCCAGGTGGTAAGGGTAGGTAACAACACATCCACCACATTGATCCTCAACACAGGGGCCCCTCAGGAGTGCTTGCAAAGCCTCCTCCTGTACTTCCTGTTCACTCATGACTGCACGGACAGGCACAACTCCAACACCATCATTAAATTTGCCAATGACACAACAGTGGTAGGCTTGATCACCGGCAACAACGAGACAGCCTATAGAGAGAAGGTCATAGACCTGGCCGTGTGGTGCCAGGACAACAACCTCTCCCTCAACGTGATCAAGACAAAAGAGATGATTGTGGACTACAGGAAAAAGAGGACACAGCACACCCCCATTCTCATCGACAGGGGCTGCAGTTGTGCAGGTTGAGAGCTTCAAGTTCCTTGGTGTCCACATTGCCAACAAACTAACATGGTCCAAGCACACCAAGACAGTCGTGAAGCGGGTGCACGACAAAACCTATTCCCCTTCAGGAGACTGGAAATATTTGGCATGTGTCCTCAGATCCTGAAAAGATTCAACATCTGCACCATCAAACTAATCTTGACTGGTTGCATCACTGCCTGGTATTGCAACTTCTTGGCCTCCGACCGCAAGGCACTACAGAGGGTAGTGTGAATGGCACAGTACATCACTGGGGCCAAGCTTCCTGCTATCTGGGACCTCTATACCAGACAGTGTCAGAGGAAGGCCCTAAAACTTGTCAAAGACTCCAGCCACCGTAGTCATAGACTGTTCTCTCTGCTGCCACATGGCAAGTGGTACCGGAGCGCCAATTCTAGGTCCAAGAGGCTTCTAAACAGCTTCTACCCCGAAGCCATAAAACTCCTGAACGTCTAGTCAAATGGCTACCCAGACTATTCACATTGCCCCCTTCCCTCTCCACACCAGTGGCACTCTCTGTTGTCATCTATGCATAGTCACTTTAACTCTACCTACATGTACATACTACCTCAACTAACCAGTGCCCCCGCACATTAACTCTGTACCGGCACCCCCTGTATATATTGTTATTTTTTTACTGCTCCTCTTTAATAACTTGTTACTTTTATCTCACATACTTATCCGTATTTTTTGAAACTGCACTGTTTGTTAGGGGCTCGTAAGTAAGCATTTCACTGTAAGGTCTACACCTGTTGTATTCGGCGCATGTGACTAATAGAATTTGATTTGATGAATGGCTACGTTAGAGCCTGTAGAGTCAAGTGTCACTAGTCCTTCTCCCTTAACTGCTAGCACTGTTCATTTACCAGCCATATGTACAGTACAGGATATGGGGAGAGAGAGTTTTCCATTATTGAGAATAATTGTCCAACATGTTATTATTCAATCTCTTCTGTTTGTCTTTTATTATTCTGGAGAAAATAAAACAACATGACAATCATAGTTCCCATCACTAAGATGTGCACTGGCACGGAATTACTCTATTATAATATATTTTGTGATAAATGTGTTACAGCATAGGCAGGCCTACATTTTCACAGCGAAACTGATCCAAAATGGTGCAGCAGGAAGACATGTTTGTTTTTGTCCTGTGTAAATATTCCGGGTTTTTTTTCTCATTTTTTCTATACATTGCAATCTCTTTTTTTCCCATTTTCAGATTAAATATACCTTCCTGCAACCCGCCTCACCCAATGTGGTACGGATCTGCTATTTCTTTTAGACCTTATAACTGGATCCTCCATCAGAAGCTAGCCAGCTAATTAGCTACTGGCTATTTGGTCATTGTTGGCCACTAATAGCGGTCTTTACCTTTATCTCAGACACGATAGCCCGGATAATACCTGCCATTCTGCACAGCGCGACACAATTTTTCCCCACCACATCACCAGATTCCTGCCGCAAGCTCTGGACCATTACACCGGATCTTCGCAGCTAGCTAGCTGCTACCGAGTAGCTATTGTGGCTAACGCCTTTATCCAGAAGCAAGCACCAATTAGCCTCGATCTAGGCCCATCTCTCGGCTAGCAAACGAAGTACACCAACTACAATACCTCTCTTGCCAATTGGCCTGGACCCTTTGTCAACACGGAGGCCCGCCGATCCATCACGACTGGTCTACTAGTCTGCTGACGTAATTCAGCCGATGTGTTCTCAACCAGCCTCTGCGACGTGGATGTCGGTGAAGACCCATCTGCCATCCCCGGCCCGCAAGCTTTCTGAACACCGTGTCTCCCGCTCGCCTAGCGTAGTAATCGACTACTGAACTGCTCCCTGTTTCGTCCATTGCTGCTCATTGGACCCTATGATCACTCGGCTACACAGGTGATGCCTGTTGGACTGTTCATTAACACGGTTCCTAATTTTGTTTATCTGTCGGCCCCAGCCTCGAACTCAGGCCCTGTGTGTAGCTAACTGACCCTCTCTGCTCATTCATCGCCATTTACCTGTTGTTGTCATCTTAGCTGTTTATCCGTTGTTGTCTTCTTAGCTGTTTATCCGTTGTTGTCATCTTAGCTGTTTACCCGTTGTTGTCATCTTAGCTGTTTACCCGTTGTTGTCATCTTAGCTGTTTATCCGTTGTTGTCATCTTAGCTGTTTATCCGTTGTTGTCATCTTAGCTGTTTACCTGTTGTTGTCTTCTTAGCTGTTTATCCGTTGTTGTCATCTTAGCTGTTTATCCGTTGTTGTCTTCTTAGCTGTTTACCCGTTGTTGTCTTCTTAGCTGTTTATCCGTTGTTGTCATCTTAGCTGTTTATCCGTTGTTGTCTTCTTAGCTGTTTACCCGTTGTTGTCTTCTTAGCTGTTTACCTGTTGTTGTCTTCTTAGCTGTTTATCCGTTGTTGTCATTTTAGCTGTTTACCCGTTGTTGTCATCTTAGCTGTTTACCCGTTGTTGTCATCTTAGCTGTTTATCCGTTGTTGTCATCTTAGCTGTTTATCCGTTGTTGTCATCTTAGCTGTTTACCTGTTGTTGTCATCTTAGCTGTTTATCCGTTGTTGTCTTCTTAGCTGTTTACCCGTTGTTGTCATCTTAGCTGTTTACCCGTTGTTGTCATCTTAGCTGTTTACCCGTTGTTGTCTTCTTAGCTGTTTACCCGTTGTTGTCATCTTAGCTGTTTACCCGTTGTTGTCATCTTAGCTGTTTACCCGTTGTTGTCTTCTTAGCTGTTTACCCGTTGTTGTCTTCTTAGCTGTTTACCCGTTGTTGTCATCTTAGCTGTTTACCCGTTGTTGTCATCTTAGCTGTTTATCCGTTGTTGTCTTCGCTCTCCCAATCAACACCTGTGATTGCTTTATGCCTCTAATGTCAATATGCCTTGTATACTGTTGTTTAGGGCAGCTCTCATTGTTTAATTTTACTGCGGAGCCCCTAGTCCTGCTCAACATGCCTCAGATAGCTCCTTTGTCCCACCCCCCACACATGCGGAGACCGCACCTAGCTTAACTGGCGCCTGCAGAGATGCAACCCCTAACTGTAAAAGCCTTGTGTTCATGCATGTTAACATTAGAAGCCTCCTCCCTAAGTTTGTTTTATTCACTGCTTTAGCCCATTCTGCCAACCCTGATGTCCTAGCCGTGTCTGAATCGTGGCTTAGGAAGGCCACCAAAAATTCTGAAATTTCCATCCCAAATTACAACATTCTCTGTCAATATAGAACTTCTAAAGGGGCCGGAGAGGCAATCTACTGTAGATATAGCCTGCAGAGTTCTGTCATACTATCCAGGTCTATGCCCAAACAGTTCGAGCTTCTACTTTTAAAAATCCATCTCTCCAGAAATAAGTCCCTCACTGTTGCCACTTGTTATAGACCCCCCCTCAGCTCCCAGCTGTGCCTTGGACACCATATGTGAATTGATTGACCCCCATCTATCGTCAGCTTAACACCCCGGCCGTCCTACAATCTAAGCTAGATGCCCTCAATCTCACACAAATTATCATTGAACCTACCATGTACAACCCCAAATCCGTAAACATGGGAACCCTCATAGAGAGCATCCTAACCAACTTGCCCTCTAAGTACACCTCTGCTGTTTTCAATCAGCGATCACTGCGTTAAATGTCCACGTTCAAAGACCACCTCTCATCACTGTCAAACGCTCCCTAAAACACTTCTGCGAGCAGGCCTTTCTAAACAACCTGGCCTGGAAGGATATTGACCTCATCACTTCAGTAGAGGGTGCCTGGTTGTTCTTTAAAAGTGCTTTCCTCACCATCTTTATAAGCATAAGGGGCAAAAAAATGTAACTAAGAAAAGATATAGCCCTTACTTCATTCCAGACTTGACTGCCCTTGACCAGCACAAAAACATCCTGTGGCGTACTGCACTAGCATCGAATAGTCCCAGCAACTTTTCAGGGAAGTCCGGAACCAATATACAGTACACAGTCAGTTAGGAAAGCAAATGCTAGCTTTTTCAAACAGAAATTTGCATCCTGCAGCACCAATTCCCATAGGTTTTGGGACACTGTAAAGTCCATGGAGAATAAGAGCACCTTCTCCCAGCTGTCCACTGCACTGAAGCTAGGAAACACTTTCACCACCTATAAATCCACAATAATCGAGAATTTCAATAAGCATTTCTCTACGGCTGGCCATGCTTTCCATCTGGCTACCCAGACCCAGGCCAACAGCTCTGCACCCCCCCCCACAGCAACTGCCCCAACCCCCCCCCCGCGCGCTTCTCGTTCTTCACCAAATCCAGACAGCTGATGTTCTGATAGAGCTGCACTGCATAATCTGGATCCCTACAAATCAGCTGGGCTAGACAATCTGGACCCTCTCTTCTTAAAATTATCTGCCGCCATTGTTGGAACCCCTATTACTAGTCTGTTCAACCTCTATTTCATATCATCTGAGATTCCTAAAGATTGGGAAAGCGGCCGTAGTCATCCCCCTCTTCAAAGGGGGAGACACTCTAGACCCAAACTGTTACAGACCTATAGCCATCCTGCCCTGCCTTTCTAAAGTATTTGAAAGCCAATTGAACAAACAGATCACTGACCATTTAGAATACCACCATACCTTCTCCGCTATGCAATCCGGTTTCTGAGCTGGTCACAGGTGCACCTCAGCCACGCTCAAGGTCCTAAACGATATCATAACCTCCATCGATAGAAGACAATACTGTGCAGCCGTCTTCATCGACTTGGCCAAGGCTTTTGACTCTGTCAATCCCTGTATTCTTATTGAGAGACTCAACAGCCTTGGTTTCCTTGCCTGGTTCACTAACTACTTCTCAGACAGAGTCCAGTGTGTCAAATCGGAGGGCCTATTGTCCGGACCTCTGGCAGTCTCAATGGGGTGCCACAGGGTTCAATTCTCGGACCGACTCTTTTCTCTGTATATATCAGTGATGTCGCTCTTGCTGCAGATGATTATTTAATCCACCTCTACGCAGACGGCACCGTTCTGTATACATCTGGCCCTTCTTTGGACACTGTGTTAACAAACCTCCAAATGAGCTTCAATGCCATACAACACTTCTTCCGTGGCCTCCAACTGCTCTTAAATACTAGTAAAACTAAATGCATGCTCTTCAACCAATTGCTGCCCGCACCCACCTCGACGGTTCTGACTTAGAATATGTGGACAACTATAAATACAGTGGGGCAAAAAAGTATTTAGTCAGCCACCAATTGTGCAAGTTCTCCCACTTAAAAATATGAGAGAGGCCTGTAATTTAGTTCAGAGCATTTGGATGATCCAGAAGAAGATTGGGAGAATGTCATATGGTCAGATGAAACAAAAATATTACTTTTTGGTAAAAACTCAACTCGTCATGTTTGGAGGACAAAGAATGCTGAGTTGCATCCAAAGAACACCATACCTACTGTGAAGCATGGGGGTGGAAACATAATGCTTTGGGGCTGTTTTTCTGCAAAGGGACCAGGACGACTGATCCGTGTAAAGGAAAGAATGAATGGGGCCATGTATCGTTTCACTTCCATCAGCAAGGGCATTGAAGATAAAACGTGGCTGGGTCTTTCAGCATGACAATGATCCCAAACACACCGCCCAGGCAACGAAGGAGTGGCTTAGTAAGAAGCATTTCAAGGTCCTGGAGTGGCCTAGCCAGTCTCCAGATCTCAACCCCATAGAAAATCTTTGGAGGGAGTTGAAAGTCCATGTTGCCCAGCAACAGCCCCAAAACATCACCGCTCTAGAGGAGATCTGCATGGAGGAATGGGCCAAAATACCAGCAACAGTGTGTGAAAACCTTGTGAAGACTTACAGAAAACGTACATTTTTGTTATTGACCAACTACTTATTTTTCACCATAGTTTGCAAATAAATTCATTAAAAATCCTACAATGTAATTTTCTGAATTTTTTTTCTCATTTTGTCTGTCGTAGTTGAAGTGTACCTATGATGAAAATTACAGGTCTCTCTCATCTTTTTAAGTGGGAGAACTTGCACAATTGGTGACTGACTAAATACTTTTATGCCCCACTGTACCAAGGTGTCTGGCTCGACTGTAAACTCTCCTTCCAGACTCATATTAAGCATCTCCAATCCAAAATGACATCTAGAATTGGCTACCTATTTTGCAACAAAGCCTCCTTTGCTGCTAAACAACTCATGCTGCCAAACATACCTTCGTAAAACTGACTATCCTACCGGTACTTGACTTCGGTGAAGTCATTTACAAAATAGCCTCCAACATTCTACTCAGCAAATTGGATGCAGTCTATCACAGTGCCATATACTACCCACCACTGCGACATGTATGCTCTCGTAGGCTGGCCCTCTCTACATATTCGTCGCCAAACCCACTGACTCCAGGTCATCTAGAAGTCTTTGCTAGGTAATGCTCCTCCTTATCTCAGCTCACTGGTCACCATAGCAACACCCACCCGTAGCACGCACTCCAGCAGGTATATTTCACTGGTCATCCCCAAAGCCAGCACCTTCTTTGGCCGCCTCTCCTTCCAGTTCCAAAAATCACTGAAGTTTTAAGCATCAGCTGTCAGAGCAGCTTACCGATCGCTGCAGCTGTACACAGCCCATCCAACCAACTACCTACCTTATCCCATATTTGTTTTTCTGCTCTTTTGCACACTAGTATTTCTACTTGCACATCTTCATATGCACATCTATCACTCCAGTGTTAATTGCTAAATTGGAATTACTTCTCCACTATGGCCTATTTATTGCCTTACCTCCTTCATTTGCACACACTGTATACATATTTTTTTATTGTGTTATTGACTGTATGTTTGTTTATTCCATGTGTAACTGTGTTGTTGTTTTGTCACACTGCTTTGCTTTATTTTGACTAGGTTGCAGTTGCAAATGGGAACTAGTTCTCAACTGGCCTGCCTGGTTAAATAAAGGTGAAATATAAATATTATTATTTTTATTTAAAAAAGGAAAGGTGGATGTGGTAGACAAGAGAAAAACATTCAAGCCTTTTAATAAAGATGGAAAAATACTTTTCATTCAGTAGAAATGGGCAGACATGTCAACATGCTTTCTCCCTCAGTCCACTAACCTTTTCGTTATCTAAAATGTACTAATTCCTTATTATGGCGGGGGGAGGGAAAACTGGTGACTTCAACAGCCGTTCTGTGACCCAAAAAACTGTCAGTCTTTGCCTGGAATAAATTGTGGAATATACTATTTCCAAGAACAGGGGGGGAGTATATTTGACAAAACATTGAATTCTTAACCATCGGCTGCTCAACTTTAATTTGGACTACTATAAAGTCTTACATAAACAACAAAGAAGACGAATAGATTTAATTTTTATTTCGACGAGTTTTGTTTGTTTAAAGGGGTTGGTTAAAGAAGGAAGTAACATCGCAGACCCCCGCCATACGGTGCTGCGTTTCGAGCGGCCCCATAGTAGAATCAATTCAGCTAGGGGGAGCTTGAAACTGTCAACTGATGCTTTCCTCGGAGCTCTGGAGAAACACAGTCAAACTGAATACAGTCAGCTAGTGGGATATCAGCAGCACCGCACAAGTTGCACACACTGTCGATCACACTCATTAATCTTTGCTTTTCCTTGACCGATTATCAAATGAAGAATTATGTGAAGTTAAATAACAGTGTAATACATTAACTACATGAAGGCTATACTTAAACTCTAGTCATTGTGTTTTGAGCACTGAAATGGACTGCATAATGCTCAACATTTCAGTCATTTACACTGAGAGGGTTTTAAAACATGTCTTCATATGCTAGGATGCAAAATGAATATGCCCACTTCAACTTTAAGATGATCTCTCATAACAAAAATCGATCGAAATTCCAATTAAACTGAAAAGAATATGTGAAATGTTCCCTGATCATAATCCATATAACTGAAGCTTCTTTCTCTATTGTGTGAAGTTGAAAGTATTGTAGCAGTTGGGTAGTAACTAAGGAGGTGGGGGCGATACATAGCAACCATCACATCTAGATGAAGCCCTGTGATGAGTGAGATTTCTCGTAATCATCATCCCAAACGTCCCTATTCCCCTCCATGCTGTAGTGCACTAATTTTGACCAGAGCCCTGTGGGCCCTGGTCAAAACTACTGCACTATGAAGGGAATAGGATGCCATTTGGGACAGGCAGTCATGTATGGTCTTACCTGGTCACTGTATACAGGCCACCACCACACCTGGAGCAGGTTGAACTGGACAGGTAACAAACTAGATGCGTTGGAGCTTTGAGCACATACACACTCACACACACACCCCCGCACGCTGTACTTATGTCACTCATGTACGTACATTACTTTGTGTCACAGGGAACATGGTTTGGGGGAAAATCAGGCGCACTATTCCATCGTGTGTGTGCGTGTATCACCAATATGCATCAATGTAATCTGTGTGTGTGTAGTGTGTATATATGTGTATGTGTGTGTGCGTTACCACCAATGTCACCTTCATGGAACACTATACATGGAGCATCCTTCAGAATGTAACAGATAAGGTTTGTAGGCAGGGAGGGATGTTGGTGTGTGTGTGCCGTTGGAGCTTCAGAAGGCAACACAATGTTTGCAGGCAGAGATATTGATAAGGTCATCCCTTCCCAAGGTCACTTCCACATGACTGCGTATTCCATTTAATCTTCTATATACATTATAGACTATAATGTATATAGAATACTATATACATTCTGTATGATCTGTTTCTATGTGTTTAAGACTGGTTGAAACCGAGCTCTGCTTTCTTTATTAAGGACACACTGCATAGACTGAAGCAAGAGGTCTCTATGAGCCAGTCAGATCAGGAACAGTCAGTGTGTGTGATGCATGTCAGTGTGTGCCATGTGTTTGCCATGTGAGTCATCCTCAAGTGTCTAAGGAGAAAGATCCTCTGCTCCTACTCTCATCCTTCCACCTCCCTCTCTCTCTCCTCCTTCCACCTCCTCCCTCTCTCCTTCCATCCTCCTCCCTCTCCTTCCACCTCCCTCTCTCCTCCCTCTCTCCTCTCTCCCCTCTCCTCCTTTCACTTCCTATTTCTCCTCCTTCCACCTCCCTCTCTCCCTCCTTCCACCTCCCTCTCTCCCTCCCTCTCTCCTCTCTCCCCTCTCCTCCTTTCACTTCCTATTTCTCCTCCTTCCACCTCCTCCCTCTCTCCTTCCATCCTCCTCCCTCTCCTTCCACCTCCCTCTCTCCTCCCTCTCTCCTCTCTCCCCTCTCCTCCTTTCACTTCCTATTTCTCCTCCTTCCACCTCCTCCCTCTCTCCTTCCATCCTCCTCCCTCTCCTTCCACCTCCCTCTCTCCTCCCTCTCTCCTCTCTCCCCTCTCCTCCTTTCACTTCCTATTTCTCCTCCTTCCACCTCCTCCCTCTCTCCTTCCATCCTCCTCCCTCTCCTTCCACCTCCCTCTCTCCTCTCTCCCCTCTCCTCCTTTCACTTCCTATTTCTCCTCCTTCCACCTCCCTCTCTCCCTCCTTCCACCCCCTTTCTCCTCCTTCTCTCCTTCCAACCTCCTCCCTCTCTCCTTCCACTTCCTCTCTCCTCCTTCCACCTCCTCCCACCTCCCCTTCTTCACCTCCCCTCTCCCCTCCTTCAAACTCCCCTTGCTCCTCCTTCCACCTCCTCCCTCGATCCTCTTTCCTCCTCCTCCCTCTCCTCCTTCCACCTCCTCCCTTTCCGCCTGACACCTCCTCCCTCTCCTCCTTCCACCGCCACCCTCTCCTCCTTACACCCTCTCCTCCTTTCACTTCCTACGTCTCCTCCTTCCACCTCCTTGCATCTCCACCCTCTCTTCCTTCCACCTCCCTCATGCCTCCTTCCACCTCCCCTCGCTCCTCTTTCCACCTCCCCTCGCTCCTCTTTCCACCTCTCCTCCTTTTACCTCACGGCTCTCCTCCTTCCACCTCCTTCCATCTCCACCCTCTCCTCCTTCCACCTCCCTCGCTCCTCCTTCCACCTCCCCTCACTCCTCTTTCCACCTCCCTCTCTCCTCCTTCTACCTCCACCCTCTCCTCCTTCCACATCCTCCATCTCTCCTCCTTTTACCTCACGGCTCTCCTCCTTCCACCTCCACCCTCTCCTTCATCTGTCTCCCCTCTCTCCTCCCACCTCCACCCTCTCCTCCTTCTACCTCCACCCTCTCCTTCTTCTGTCTCCCCTCTCTCCTCCTTCCACCTCCACCCTCTCCTCCTTCCACCTCCACCCTCTCCTCCTTCCACCTCCACCCTCTCCTCCTTCCACCTCCACCCTCTCCTCCTACCTCCACCCTCTCCTCCTACCTCCACCCTCTCCTTCTTCTACCTCCACCCTCCTTCTTCTGTCTCCCCTCTCCTCCTTCCACCTCCCCTCTCTCCTTCTTCCACCTTCCCTCTCTCCTCCTTCCACCTCCCCTCTCTCCTCCTTCCACCTCCACCCTCTCCTCCTTCCACAATCACCCTCCCCTTCCACATCCACCCTCCCCATCACCTCCTCCCCCTCTCCTCCATCCACCTCCTCTCTCTCTCCTCCCACCTCCCTCTCCTCCTTTCACTTCATAACTTTCCTCCTTCCACCTCCTCCCTCTCATCCTTCAACCTCCTCTTCTCCCACCTCCTCCCTCTCCCCCTTCCACATTCATCTCTACTCCTTCCACCTCCCCCTCTCTCCCCCTTCCACCTCCTCCCTCTCTCTTTCCACCTCCCACCTCTCCTCTTTCCGCCTCCTGCCCTCTCCTCCTTCCACCTACTCCCTTTCCTCCTTCCACCTACTCCCTCTCCTCCTTCCTCTCTCCAACTCCACCCTCACCCTCTCCTCCTTCCACCTCCACCATCTCCTCCTTCCATCTCCTCTGCTCTCTCCCCCTTCCACCTCCCCTCTCTCCCCCTTTCACCTCCTCCCTCTCTCCACCTTCCACCTCCTCCCTCTCTCCTCCTCTCTACCCTCTCCTCCTTCCATCTCCACCCCCTCCTCCTTTCACTTCCTACTTCTCCTCCTTCCACTTCCTCCCTCTCTCCTCCTTCCACCTCCCTCTCTCCCTCCTTCCACCTCCTCCCTCCTGCTTCTCTCCTTCCAACCTCCTCCCTCTCTCTCCTTTCACTTCCTCTCTCCTCCTTCCACCTCCTCCCACCTTCCCTTCTTCACCTCCCCTCTCCCCTCCTTCAAACTCCCCTTGCTCCTCCTTCCACCTCCTCCCTCTCCTTCCACCTCCTCCCTTTCCGCCTGACACCTCCTCCCTCTCCTCCTTCCACCGCCACCCTCTCCTCCTTCCACCCTCTCCTCCTTTCACTTCCTACATCTCCTCCTTCCACCTCCTTCCACCTCCCTCGCGCCTCCTTCCACCTCCCCTCGCTCCTCTTTCCACCTCCCCTCCTTTTACCTCACGGCTCTCCTCCTTCCATCTCCACCCTCTCCTCTTTCCACCTCCCTCTCTCCTCCTTCCACATCCTCCATCTCTCCTCCTTTTACCTCACGGCTCTCCTTCCACCTCCACCCTCTCCTTCATCTGTCTCCCCTCTCTCCTCCCACCTCCACCCTCTCCTCCTTCTACCTCCACCCTCTCCTTCTTCTGTCTCCCCTCTCTCCTCCTTCCACCTCCACCCTCCCCTCTCTCCTCCTACCTCCACCCTCTCCTCCTACCTCCACCCTCTCCTCCTTCCACTTCCACCCTCTCCTTCTTCTGTCTCCCCTCTCTCCTCCTTCCACCTCCCCCTCTCCTCCTTCCACCTCCCCCTCTCCTCCTTCCACCTCCCCCTCTCCTCCTTCCACCTCCACCCTCTCCTCCTACCTCCACCCTCTCCTCCTTCCACCTCCACCCTCTCCTCCTACCTCCACCCTCTCCTCCTTCCACATCCACCCTCCCCTTCTTCTGTCTCCCCTCTCCAACTTTCACCTCCTCCCTCTCTCCTCCATCCACCTCCTCTCTCTCTCCTCCCACCTCCCTCTCCTCCTTTCACTTCCTAACTCTCGTCCTTCCACCTCCTCCTTCTCCTCCTACAACCTCCTTCTCCCACCTCCTCCCTCTCTCCTCCTTCCACATTCATCTCTACTCCTTCCATCTTCTCCTCCTTCCACCTCCCCCTCTCTCCCCCTTCCACCTCCTCCCTCTCTCTTTCCACCTCCCACCTCTCCTCTTTCCACCTCCTCCCACCTCCTCCCTCTCTCCTCCTTCCACCTCCCCTCTCTCCTTCCAAATCCCTCTCCTCCTTTCACCTACTCCCTCTCCTCCTTCCTCTCTCCAACTCCACCTCCACCATCTCCTCCTTCCATCTCCTCTGCTCTCTCCCCCTTCCACCTCCTCTCCTTCCACCTCCCCTCTCTCCTCCTTCCACCTACTCCCTCTCCTCCTCCCTCTCTCCACCTTCCACCTCCTCTCTCTCTCCTCCCACCTCCCTCTCCTCCTTTCACTTCCTAACTCTCCTCCTTCCACCTCCTCCCTCTCCTCCTTCAACCTCTTCTCCCACCTCCTCCCCCTCTCCTCCTTCCACATTCATCTCTACTCCTTCCACCTCCCCTCTCTCCCCCTTCCACCTCGTCCCTCTCTCCCCCTTCCACCTCTCTTTGCTCTTTCCATCTCTCTCTCTCTCCTCCCACCTTTCTCTTCTCTTCCCCTTTCTTCTCCTTCCACCTCCTCCCTCTCTCTCTCTCCTCCATCTACCTCCCCCTCTCTCCTTATTCCACCTTTCTCTTCTCTTCCTCTTTCTTCTCCTTCCACCTCCTCCCTCTCTCTCTCTCCTCCCACCTCCTTCCACCTCTCCTCCCACGTCCTCCATCTACCTCCCTCTCTCTCCTCCTTCCACCTTTCTCTTCTCCTCCATTTCTGCTCCTTCCACCTTCTTCCTCTACCTCCCTCCACCTCCCTCTCTCCTCCCACCTCCTCCCTCTCTCCTCAATTTCTGCTCTTTCACATCATCCCTCTCTCCTCTTTGCACCGCCCATCCTCCTTCCACCACCTCCCCTCGTCTCCTTACACCTCCTCCCTCCACTTCCCCTCTCTCCTCCTTCCTCTCTCTCTCCCTTCCACCGCCCTTTCTCTCCTCCCTCCCTCTCTCCTCCCACCTCTCTCTTTCGTTCTTCCACCTCTCCCTTTCCTCCATCCTCTCTACTCCCTCCCTCCACCTCCTCTCACCTCTACCTGGACCTCTACCGTGGTCCTTCTGTAGCTCAGTTGGTAGAGCATGGCGCTTGTAACGCCAGGGTAGTGGGTTCGATCCCCGGGACCACCCATACGTAGAATGTATGCACACATGACTGTAAGTCGCTTTGGATAAAAGCGTCTGCTAAATGGCATATATTATTACATATATATTACCTTTCCTCCCTCGACCTCCACTCCTTCCACCTCCTCCCACTCTTCTCCCTTTCCCTCTTCCTCCACCTCCTTCCTCTCCTCCCACCTCCATTACTGCGCCTTCCGCCTCCTCCATTCACCTCCTCCCCCCTTCTCTACCCACCTCCCTCTCTACTCGTTCCACCTCCTCCCTCTCTACTCGTTCCACCTCCTCCCTCTCTACTCGTTCCACCTCCTCCCTCTCTACTCGTTCCACCTCCTCCCTCTCTACTCAATTCCACCTCCTCCCTCTCTACTCAATTCCACCTCCTCCCTCTCTACTCAATTCCACCTCCTCCCTCTCTACTCAATTCCACCTCCTCCCTCTCTACTCATTCCACCTCCTCCCTCTCTACTCATTCCACCTCCTCCCTCTCTACTCATTCCACCTCCTCCCTCTCTACTCATTCCACCTCCTCCCTCTCTACTCATTCCACCTCCTCCCTCTGCTCATTCCACCTCCTCCCTCTCTGCTCATTCCACCTCCTCCCTCTCTGCTCATTCCACCTCCTCCTTATCCTCCTTCCACCTCCTCCCCCCTTCTCCACCCACCTCCCTCTCTACTCGTTCCACCTCCTCCCTCTCTACTCGTTCCACCTCCTCCCTCTCTACTCGTTCCACCTCCTCCCTCTCTACTCAATTCCACCTCCTCCCTCTCTACTCAATTCCACCTCCTCCCTCTCTACTCAATTCCACCTCCTCCCTCTCTACTCAATTCCACCTCCTCCCTCTCTACTCGTTCCACCTCCTCCTCTCTACTCAATTCCACCTCCTCCCTCTCTACTCAATTCCACCTCCTCCTCTCTACTCAATTCCACCTCCTCCCACCTCTCTACTCATTCCACCTCCTCCCTCTCTACTCATTCCACCTCCTCCCTCTCTACTCATTCCACCTCCTCCCTCTCTGCTCATTCCACCTCCTCCCTCTCTGCTCATTCCACCTCCTCCTTCTCTGCTCATTCCACCTCCTCCTTATCCTCCTTCCACCTCCTCCACTCCCTCCCCTCCCTCTCTCTTCCTTCCACCTCCTCTCCCTTTCCTCCTACCTCTCTTCTCCTCCTCCATCCCTCCTCCCTCTTCTCCTCCTCTCACCTCTCCATTTCTTCCTTCCTCCACCCCTGCTCTACTTCCACCTCCTTCCTCCCTCTCTTCTCCATTCACCCCCTCCCCTATTCTCCTTACACCTTCTCCTTCCACCTCCTCCCTCTCTTCTCCTTCCACCTCCTCCCTTTCTACTCATTCCACCTCCTCCCTCTCTACTCATTCCACCTCCTCCCTCTCTACTCATTCCACCTCCTCCCTCTGCTCATTCCACCTCCTCCCTCTCTGCTCATTCCACCTCCTCCCTCTCTGCTCATTCCACCTCCTCCTTATCCTCCTTCCACCTCCTCCCCCCTTCTCCACCCACCTCCCTCTCTACTCGTTCCACCTCCTCCCTCTCTACTCGTTCCACCTCCTCCCTCTCTACTCGTTCCACCTCCTCCCTCTCTACTCGTTCCACCTCCTCCCTCTCTACTCAATTCCACCTCCTCCCTCTCTACTCAATTCCACCTCCTCCCTCTCTACTCAATTCCACCTCCTCCCTCTCTACTCAATTCCACCTCCTCCCTCTCTACTCGTTCCACCTCCTCCCTCTCTACTCAATTCCACCTCCTCCCTCTCTACTCAATTCCACCTCCTCCCTCTCTACTCAATTCCACCTCCTCCCTCTCTACTCATTCCACCTCCTCTCTCTACTCATTCCACCTCCTCCCTCTCTACTCATTCCACCTCCTCCCTCTCTACTCATTCCACCTCCTCCCTCTCTGCTCATTCCACCTCCTCCCTCTCTGCTCATTCCACCTCCTCCTTCTCTGCTCATTCCACCTCCTCCTTATCCTCCTTCCACCTCCTCCACTCCCTCCCCTCCCTCTCTCTTCCTTCCACCTCCTCTCCCTTTCCTCCTACCTCTCTTCTCCTCCTCCATCCCTCCTCCCTCTTCTCCTCCTCTCACCTCTCCATTTCTTCCTTCCTCCACCCCTGCTCTCCTTCCACCTCCTTCCTCCCTCTCTTCTCCATTCACCCCCTCCCCTATTCTCCTTACACCTTCTCCTTCCACCTCCTCCCTCTCTTCTCCTTCCACCTCCTCCCTTTCTGCTCCTTCCACTTCCTCCCATTTCTGCACATTCCACCTCCTCCACTCCCTCCATCTCATCCCACCTCTCCCCTTCCTCCCTCCACCTCCATTCTTGCTCCTTCTACCTCCTCCCTTTCTTCCTTCCTCCTCCCTCCACCTTCTCTCCTTCCACCTCCATTTCTGTGCCTCCCACCTCCTCCCCTCTTATCCATTCACCTCCTCTCCTCTCCCTTTCTCCATTCACCTCCCCTCCTCCACTCACCTCTCTCTCTGCTCCTTTCACCTCCTCCCTCTCTACTCAATTCCACCTCCTTCCTCTCTACTCGTTCCACCTCCTCCCTCTACTCAATTCCACCTCCTCCCTCTACTCAATTCCACCTCCTCCCTCTACTCAATTCCACCTCCTCCCTCTCTATTCATTCCACCTCCCTCTCTATTCATTCCACCTCCTCCCTCTCTATTCATTCCACCTCCTCCCTCTCTATTCATTCCACCTCCTCCCTCTCTATTCATTCCACCTCCTCCCTCTCTATTCATTCCACCTCCTCCCTCTCTACTCATTCCACCTCCTCCCTCTCTATTCATTCCACCTCCTCCCTCTCTATTCATTCCACCTCCCTCTCTATTCATTCCACCTCCTCCCTCTCTATTCATTCCACCTCCTCCCTCTCTATTCATTCCACCTCCTCCCTCTCTATTCATTCCACCTCCTCCCTCTCTGCTCATTCCACCTCCTCCCTCTCTGCTCATTCCACCTCCTCCCTCTCTATTCATTCCACCTCCTCCCTCTCTATTCATTCCACCTCCCTCTCTATTCATTCCACCTCCTCCCTCTCTATTCATTCCACCTCCCTCTCTATTCATTCCACCTCCTCCCTCTGCTCTCCTTCCACGTCCTTCTTCTCCCTCCCCTCTTCTCCATTCACCTCCTCCCCTCTTCTCCTTTCACCTGCTCCCCCTCTTTTCAATTCTCCTCCCCTCTACTCAATTCCACATCCTCTCTCTTCTCCTGCCACCTCCTCCCTTCCTCCCATTTCTGCACATTCCACCTCCTCCCTCTCCTCCTTCCACCTCCTCCCTCTCCTCCTTCCACCTCCTCCCTCTCCTCCTTCCACCTCCTCCCACCTCCACCTCCCCTCATTCCACCTCCCTTTCTTCCTTCCTCTTCCCTCCACCTTCTCTCCTTCCACCTCCATTTCTGTGCCTTCCATCTCCTCCCCCTCTACTCCTTTCATCTCCTCCCCTCTTCTCCTTTCATCTCCTCCCCCTCTTCTCCATTCACCTCCTCCCTTCTTCTCCATTCACCTCCTCCTCTCTCTCTCCTCCATTCCATCTCCTCTCTCTCTACTCATTCCACCTCCTCCCTCTCTACTCATTCCACCTCCTCCCTCTCTGCTCATTCCACCTCCTCCCTCTCTGCTCATTCCACCTCCTCCTTCTCTGCTCATTCCACCTCCTCCTTATCCTCCTTCCACCTCCTCCACTCCACTCCCTCCCTCCCTCTCTCTTCCTTCCACCTCCTCTCCCTTTCCTCCTACCTCTCTTCTCCTCCTCCATCCCTCCTCCCTCTTCTCCTCCTCTCACCTCTCCATTTCTTCCTTCCTCCACCCTGCTCTCCTTCCACCTCCTTCCTCCCTCTCTTCTCCATTCACCCCCTCCCCTATTCTCCTTACACCTTCTCCTTCCACCTCCTCCCTCTCTTCTCCTTCCACCTCCTCCCTTTCTGCTCCTTCCACTTCCTCCCATTTCTGCACATTCCACCTCCTCCACTCCCTCCATCTCATCCCACCTCTCCCTTCCTCCCTCCACCTCCATTCTTGCTCCTTCTACCTCCTCCCTTTCTTCCTTCCTCCTCCCTCCACCTTCTCTCCTTCCACCTCCATTTCTGTGCCTCCCACCTCCTCCCCTCTTATCCATTCACCTCCTCTCCTCTCCCTTTCTCCATTCACCTCCCCTCCTCCACTCACCTCTCTCTCTGCTCCTTTCACCTCCTCCCTCTCTACTCAATTCCACCTCCTTCCTCTCTACTCGTTCCACCTCCTCCCTCTACTCAATTCCACCTCCTCCCTCTACTCAATTCCACCTCCTCCCTCTACTCAATTCCACCTCCTCCCTCTCTATTCATTCCACCTCCCTCTCTATTCATTCCACCTCCTCCCTCTCTATTCATTCCACCTCCTCCCTCTCTATTCATTCCACCTCCTCCCTCTCTATTCATTCCACCTCCTCCCTCTCTATTCATTCCACCTCCTCCCTCTCTACTCATTCCACCTCCTCCCTCTCTCTATTCATTCCACCTCCTCCCTCTCTATTCATTCCACCTCCCTCTCTATTCATTCCACCTCCTCCCTCTCTATTCATTCCACCTCCTCCCTCTCTATTCATTCCACCTCCTCCCTCTCTATTCATTCCACCTCCTCCCTCTCTGCTCATTCCACCTCCTCCCTCTCTGCTCATTCCACCTCCTCCCTCTCTATTCATTCCACCTCCTCCCTCTCTATTCATTCCACCTCCCTCTCTATTCATTCCACCTCCTCCCTCTCTATTCATTCCACCTCCCTCTCTATTCATTCCACCTCCTCCCTCTGCTCTCCTTCCACGTCCTTCTTCTCCCTCCCCCTCTTCTCCATTCACCTCCTCCCCTCTTCTCCTTTCACCTGCTCCCCCTCTTTTCAATTCTCCTCCCCCTCTACTCAATTCCACATCCTCTCTCTTCTCCTGCCACCTCCTCCCTTCCTCCCATTTCTGCACATTCCACCTCCTCCTCTCCTCCTTCCACCTCCTCCCTCTCCTCCTTCCACCTCCTCCCTCTCCTCCTTCCACCTCCTCCCTTCCACCTCCCCTCATTCCACCTCCCTTTCTTCCTTCCTCTTCCCTCCACCTTCTCTCCTTCCACCTCCATTTCTGTGCCTTCCATCTCCTCCCCCTCTACTCCTTTCATCTCCTCCCCCTCTTCTCCTTTCATCTCCTCCCCCTCTTCTCCATTCACCTCCTCCATTCACCTCCTCCTCTCTCTCTCCTCCATTCCATCTCCTCTCTCTCTACACATTCCACCTCCTCCCTCTGCTCTACTTCCACGTCCTTCCTCCCTCCCCCTCTTCTCCATTCACCTCCTCCCCTCTTCTTTCACCTGCTCCCTCTCTACTCATTCCACCTCCTCCTCTCTACTCATTTCACCTCCTCCCTCTCTACTCATTTCACCTCCTCCCTCTCTACTCCTTACACTTCCCTCTACTCCTTCCACCTCCCATTTCTGCTCCTTTCATCTCCTCCCTCTCCTTCCACCTCCTCCCTCTGCTCATTCCACCTCCTCCCTCTGCTCATTCCACGTCCTTCGTCCCTCTTCTCCCTCCCCCTCTTCTCCATTCACCTCCTCCCCTCTTCTCCTTTCACCTGCTCCCCCTCTTTTCAATTCTCCTCCCCCTCTACTCAATTCCACATCCTCTCTCTTCTCCTGCCACCTCCTCCCATTTCTGCACATTCCACCTCCTCCCTCTCCTCCTTCCACCTCCTCCCTCTCCTCCTTCCACCTCCTCCCTCTCTTCCTTCCACCTCCTCCCACCTCCACCTCCCCCTTCCACATCCATTTCTGCTCCTTCCACCTCCTCCCACCTCCACCTCCCCCCTTCCACATCCATTTCTGCTCCTTCCACCTCCCATTTCTGCTCCTTTCACCTCCCATTTCTGCTCCTTCCACCTCCTCCCTTTCTTCCTTCCTCCTCCCTCCACCTTCTCCTTCCACCTCCATTTCTGTGCCTTCCATCTCCTCCCCCTCTACTCCTTTCACCTCCTCCCCCTCTTCTCCATTCACCTCCTCCCCTCTTCTCCATTCACCTCCTCCCCTTCCACATCCATTTCTGCTCCTTCCACCTCCTCCCACCTCCACCTCCCCCCCTTCCACATCCATTTCTGCTCCTTCCACCTCCCATTTCTGCTCCTTTCACCTCCCATTTCTGCTCCTTCCACCTCCTCCCTTTCTTCCTACCTCCTCCCTTTCTTCCTTCCTCCTCCCTCCACCTTCTCCTTCCACCTCCATTTCTGTGCCTTCCACCTCCTCCCCCTCTACTCCTTTCACCTCCATTTCTGTGCCTTCCACCTCCTCCCCCTCTACTCCTTTCACCTCCTCCCCCTCTTCTCCTTTCACCTCCTCCCCTCTTCTCCATTCACCTCCTCCCCTCTTCTCCATTCACCTCCTCCCCCTCTACTCCATTCACCTCCTCTCCTCTACTCCATTCACCTCCTCCCTCTACTCCATTCACCTCCTCCCTCTACTCCATTCACCTCCTCCCTCTACTCCATTCACCTCCTCCCTCTACTCCATTCACCTCCTCCCTCTACTCCATTCACCTCCTCCTCTCTCTCTCCTCAATTCCATCTCCTCTCTTTCTCTACTCATTCCACCTCCTCTCTCTGCTCCTTTCACCTCCTCTCTCTGCTCCTTTCACCTCCCATTTCTGCTCCTTTCACCTCCCATTTCTGCTCCTTTCACCTCCCATTTCTGCTCCTTTCACCTCCCATTTCTGCTCCTTTCACCTCCTCCCTCTACTCCTTCCACCTCCTCCCTCTACTCCTTCCACCTCCTCCCTCTCCTTCTACTTCCTCCTTTCACCTCTCCTTCCACCTCCTCCCTCTGCTCCTTCCACCTCTCTGCTCCTTCCATCTCCTCCCTCTCTGCTCCTTCCACCTCCCTCTCTGCTCCTTCCACCTCCTCCCTCTGCTCTTTCCACCTCCTCCCACCTCTCCACCTCCCCTCCTTCCAACTCCATTTCTGCTCCTCCCACTCTTCATCTTTTTCTTCCTTGCTCCTCCCCTCCTTCCACCTCCATTTCTGCACCTTCCACCTCTTTCCCCTCGTGTTTCCATCTCTTCCACCTCGTCTGCTTACACCTCTTCCCCCTCCACCCCCTCTTCTCCATTCACCTCCTCCCCCTCTTCTCCATTCACCTCCTCCCTCTCTACTCCTCCCACCTCCTCCCTCTCTGCTCCTTCCACCTCCTCCCTCTCTGCTCCTTCCACCTCCTCCCTCGTTGCTCCTTCCACCTCCTCCCTTTCTTCCTTCCTCCTCCCTCCACCTTCTCCTTCCACCTCCATTTCTGTGCCTTCCACCTCCTCCCCCTCTACTCCTTTCACCTCCTCCCCCTCTTCTCCATTCACCTCCTCCCCCTCTTCTCCATTCACCTCCTCCCCCTCTTCTCCATTCACCTCCTCCCCCTCTTCTCCATTCACCTCCTCCCCTCTTCTCCATTCACCTCCTCCCCCTCTTCTCCATTCACCTCCTCCCCCTCTTCTCCATTCACCTCCTCCCCTCTACTCCATTCACCTCCTCCCTCTACTCCATTCACCTCCTCCCTCTACTCCATTCACCTCCTCCCTCTACTCCATTCACCTCCTCCCTCTACTCCATTCACCTCCTCCTCTCTCTCTCCTCAATTCCATCTCCTCTCTCTCTCTACTCATTCCACCTCCTCTCTCTGCTCCTTTCACCTCCCATTTCTGCTCCTTTCACCTCCCATTTCTGCTCCTTTCACCTCCTCCCTCTACTCCTTCCACCTCCTCCCTCTACTCCTTCCACCTCCTCCCTCTACTCATTCCACCTCTCTCTGCTCCTTTCACCTCCCATTTCTGCTCCTTTCACCTCCCATTTCTGCTCCTTTCACCTCCTCCCTCTACTCCTTCCACCTCCTCCCTCTACTCCTTCCACCTCCTCCCTCTACTCCTTCCACCTCCTCCCTCTACTCCTTCCACCTCCTCCCTCTCCTTCCACCTCCTCCCTCTGCTCCTTCCACCTCCTCCCTCTGCTCCTTCCACCTCCTCCCTCTGCTCCTTCCACCTCCTCCCTCTGCTCCTTCCACCTCCTCCCTCTACTCCTTCCACCTCCTCCCTCTACTCCTTCCACCTCCTCCCTCTCCTTCCACCTCCTCCCTCTGCTCCTTCCACCTCCTCCCTCTGCTCCTTCCACCTCCTCCCTCTGCTCCTTCCACCTCCTCCCTCTGCTCCTTCCACCTCCTCCCTCTGCTCCTTCCACCTCTCTGCTCCTTCCATCTCCTCCCTCTCTGCTCCTTCCACCTCCCTCTCTGCTCTTTCCACCTCCTCCACTCCCTCTACCTCTCCTCCTTCCACCTCCTCCCTCTGCTCTTTCCACCTCCTCCCACCTCTCCACCTCCCCTCCTTCCAACTCCATTTCTGCTCCTCCCACTCTTCATCTTTTTCTTCCTTGCTCCTCCCCTCCTTCCACCTCCATTTCTGCACCTTCCACCTCTTTCCCCTCGTGTTTCCATCTCTTCCACCTCGTCTGCTTACACCTCTTCCCCCTCCACCCCCTCTTCTCCATTCACCTCCTCCCCCTCTTCTCCATTCACCTCCTCCTCCTCCCACCTCCTCCCTCGCTGCTCCTTCCACCTCCTCCCTCGCTGCTCCTTCCACCTCCTCCCTCGCTGCTCCTTCCACCTCCTCCCTCGCTGCTCCTTCCACCTCCTCCCTCGCTGCTCCTTCCACCTCCTCCCGCGCTGCTCCTTCCACCTCCTCCCGCGCTGCTCCTTCCACCTCCTCCCTCGCTGCTCCTTCCACCTCCTCCCTCGCTGCTCCTTCCACCTCCTCCCTCGCTGCTCCTTCCACCTCCTCCCTCGCTGCTCCTTCCACCTCCTCCCTCGCTGCTCCTTCCACCTCCTCCCGCTCTGCTCCTTCCACCTCCAATATACAAACTTTTAGTTCTCATCTTTCCCCTCTTATCGGGGACAGATTCAGATCTCAGGTGTGAGACCTGGGACAGCAGGTGAACGCTGCCCTGGCAGTACTGGAGACCTGGAGGTTTGGATGTGAATATGCCTGACCCTAAAGACTCCTACTGAACACACACAGAGATAACATCAGCTAGCACAGAGGGGGAGGGGTCGCACAGGCCCACACACAGAGAGAGAGATAAGTAAACAGGAGTCTGACGTAAACCAGTGGTGACTAATGCAGTGACGTCTACTAAACAGTCCTATGACCATAGTTAGAATACAGAATGAACAACAGAATGAACAACACACTCCAATGTGTCCTGTTGTTATGTGCTTTCTGTTATGTGCCCTGTTGTGTTCTCATCCCTCTAGTCTTTGGTAGTCGTCTTCCTCCACCTAGTGGTGGTTAACCAACATGCTCCCACAGTGACGAGGCTCTACTGCGATATGAGCCCTGGTCAAAAGTAGGGCACTATAAAGGGAATAGGGTGCCATTTGTGACACACACTATGTGAGGTCAGAGAGAGAACGGTCTTCATTTCAGCTTCTCTGGAGCCTCCTCCTATGATGTGGACAAAGACAACAGTATGTGAACGATAATAAAGGTGGACGATGGTTATTAAAAGACTGCGTGTGAAAAACTGCTAGAGTTATGGTCAGAGTTGTCGATAGAGGGGACATGATGGCACAGTCAATTAGAAGAGTCTCTGAGAAGTTCTGTAGTAAAATAGATTCCATTAAATTACTAGAGGGGCTGTGTCATAAACCCTCAAAGTTCCAGAATAGAGTGAAAATGGCAGCCATTGTGGTCAGGGAGAAAACCAAACCAGTCTAATTGTAATGAATGGCAGTACAGGCATCATCCTGGTTTTATGTATGCAGGACAATGTAAGTAAGGCATGTGATGTATCAGAAATTATTTAATAGAATTACTATCAACCTAAAATATTGTCATATAATCATAAATACAGTTTATAGGTTTTATACCATTTGCAGTAAAAAGCCACTAAAATATATGTAAACAGTCCATAAATATCTAAATTGTTGTTTTCTTGGAAAGCTGAGAGGTCTATTATATGATGCAATATCAGTACTTGTTGCATTTACAACTTGTCTACGTCCAATCATCAACGACTTCTGGGCAGTGTCTGGTTTACGACTTCCGGGCAGCGTCTGGTTTACGACTTCCGGGCAGCGTCTGGTTTACGACTTCCGGGCAGCGTCTGGTTTACGACTTCCGGGCAGCGTCTGGTTTACGACATCCGGGCAGCGTCTGGTTTACGACATCCGGGCAGCGTCTGGTTTACGACTTCCGGGCAGCGTCTGGTTTACGACTTCCGGGCAGCGTCTGGTTTACGACTTCCGGGCAGTGTCGGCTCTACGACTTCCGGACAGTGTCTGCTCTACGACTTCCGGACAGTGTCTGCTCTACGACTTCCGGACAGTGTCTGCTCTACGACTTCCGGACAGTGTCTGCTCTACGACTTCCGGACAGTGTCTGCTCTACGACTTCCGGACAGTGTCTGCTTTACGACTTCCGGACAGTGTCTGCTTTACGACTTCCGGACAGTGTCTGCTTTACGACTTCCGGACAGTGTCTGCTTTACGACTTCCGGACAGTGTCTGCTTTACGACTTCCGGACAGTGTCTGCTTTACAACTTCCGGACAGTGTCTGCTTTACAACTTCCAGACAGTGTCTGCTTTACAACTTCCAGACAGTGTCTGCTTTACAACTTCCAGACAGTGTCTGCTTTACAACTTCCAGACAGTGTCTGCTTTACAACTTCCAGACAGTGTCTGCTTTACAACTTCCAGACAGTGTCTGCTTTACAACTTCCAGACAGTGTCTGCTTTACAACTTCCAGACAGTGTCTGCTTTACAACTTCCAGACAGTGTCTGCTTTACAACTTCCAGACAGTGTCTGCTTTACAACTTCCAGACAGTGTCTGCTTTACAACTTCCAGACAGTGTCTGCTTTACAACTTCCAGACAGTGTCTGCTTTATAACTTCCAGATAGTACCAAAAAATGAACAGTGTCTGCTTTACAACTTCCAGACAGTGTCTGCTTTACAACTTCCAGACAGTGTCTGCTTTACAACTTCCAGACAGTGTCTGCTTTACAACTTCCAGACAGTGTCTGCTTTATAACTTCCAAACAGTGTCTGCTTTACAACTTCCAGACAGTGTCTGCTTTACAACTTCCAGACAGTGTCTGCTTTACAACTTCCAGACAGTGTCTGCTTTACAACTTCCAGACAGTGTATGGTTGGAGATTGACTGCATTGTTTAAATGGAATGTGAGCATATTGGCAGTTAATTTAAAACGTTTAGTGGCTAGTGGCAGGCTAACACACATACAGTGCAGATAGTACCAAAAAATGAATTTTAAGAAATTATCACTGGCAAACCATGGTTGACAAACTCCCTGACCAAAATGGCTGACCTTTATGACATCACTTATTTATTTGACATATTGCAGGAGGAAATCTCTTGAGATGGTGCATCTCATTTTCAAGAGTCCAAATGAAAATAACTAAACAAACAATACTTAGAATAATATGGAAACTACTGTCTAATATAATAACAAAATATATATTATTACATACAAAAAAACAACATCCATTAACAGAATTAACTTCTGCTCCAACAACTAATAAAACGAAGTAGATATAATATATACACACGAATATCTTCACATGGTGATGTTTCTATTAGCTAGTTAAAAATAAACTGTTCTTAACATTTGAATAGAGAGCAGGTCAAACAGCACACAGGAGCCCAGGCCACTGCAGGGAGAGCCCATGTCAGCTAGCTTCAGCCAGATGTTCCTACCAGGGTCATAGGCCTCCATAGAAGACAGAGAGTGCTGCCGATACCTGGGATGGAACACAGGAGGATCAGACAGTACATAACCATAATAGGATTATATCATCATATCCTGTCTTCCAATTATCTCATTGTATCGTATCCTACGACACCCCACACCATCCCATCATATGTTTGTAGACTACCCTCCGGCTACGTAGATAAGCTGCGTTCCACGGTGAGGCGCAGGGGGGAGGGGCTTCCTCAACGCCATTTCCTGGAATATCTTCGAAAGGAAGTCGCTACAGGAGTTGGCCTGGAATGAAGGAACATGACAATAGTTGAATAATCGAATTTGGTATTCCTCAACCTATCAATCAATCCCAGCAGCCGGTCATAGACAAATAGACAACATAGAGACTTGCCTTGCTGAGGATGGGGCAGGACTGGAGCTAATAATAATAATATATGCCATTTAGCAGACGCTTTTATCCAAAGCGACTTACAGTCATGTGTGCATACATTCTACGTATGGGTGGTCCCGGGGATCGAACCCACTACCCTGGCGTTACAAGCGCCATGCTCTACCAACTGAGCTACAGAAGGAGCTGTATCTTGATGAACTTGGGAGGCAGAGCGTAGACGTGGAGAGCACTGAGGAGGGCGTGGAGATACGGAGCTCTGCTCTCCACGTCCCATCGCACCCAGTCTGTACAAGCCTTGTACACCTGACATTAAGGTGCTCATGGTCACACTTTGGCAGGCGGTTATCTTGATTTTCACATAGAAATATGCATACAAGTGAAGTATATAAATATACACCTCAGGATAAGCCATGTATAATAGAATATAAATCAAATCCATACCTCTGACTCACAGAGCACCTTGAGGCTGTCCTGGCTGATGAGCTCCAACAGCTGACAGTGAGACAGACTGAAGAACTCCTCCTCTTTGGTTACCTGGGGTAGGGACAAATAGACACACAGTCAACACGCGTCACATGCTCACACACACGTCAAAGCAATTCTATGTCCGACTAAGCGCACGGTTTGTGTCTATAAGGAACAGGTGACGTCAGGGGACCGGTCACCAAACAGTTGGACCTCTCATGGTCTGATACAACATTGATAAAACGTACCAACCTGGACTTTATCAGGACGTGTCTCTTGTACACGTACTGCTTTACTGAGATGTGTATATAAGTCAGTGGTCTGAGCCTCATAAAGTGTATCATATCTGAACAGGTATTGTTTCAGAATGAGGGGTACTGTTGTTCTGCTGGTGTTGTTGTTCTGTCTGTCTGGGACATGGACTCAGGAGTAGAGAGGAGGGTGTTCTGTCTGTCTGGGGCATGGACTCGGGAGGAGGGTGTTCTGTCTGTCTGGGGCATGGACTCGGGAGGAGGGTGTTCTGTCTGTCTGGGACATGGACTCGGGAGGAGGGTGTTCTGTCTGTCTGGGACATGGACTCGGGAGGAGGGTGTTCTGTCTGTCTGGGACATGGACTCGGGAGGAGGGTGTTCTGTCTGTCTGGGACATGGACTCGGGAGGAGGGTGTTCTGTCTGTCTGGGACATGGACTCGGGAGGAGAGTGTTCTGTCTGTCTGGGACATGGACTCGGGAGGAGAGTGTTCTGTCTGTCTGGGACATGGACTCATGTATTTAGCGTGCACCACCGCTAACTAGCTAGCCGTTTCACGTCCGTTACACTACAATAATGATCCCCGTTACAACAGTTACTAGCTACGTAGTTCCGCTTGTCTTATCATTTCCCCCGCATAGCGAACACATAAACAAGTCAAACAAAAAACAACAATATAGACTTACATGTTAATTGTCAGTTTCACAGCCTATATTGCGGACAGTCTGATTACTGATGGAGGGATTGTACGTTCCTGGTCTAACTCTGGCGGATGTTGTTGCCATCCTGTACTTGTCCCGCAGGTGTGATGTTCGGATGTACCGATCCTGTGCAGGTGTTGTTTCATGTGGTCTGCCACTGCGAGGACGATCAGCTGTCCGTCCTGTCTCCCTGTAGCGCGGTCTTAGGTGTCTCCCAGTACGGACATTGCAATTTATTTCCCTGTCCACATCTGCAGACCTCATGCCTCCTTGCTGCATGCCTAAGGCCGTTCACGCAGATGAGCAGGGACCCTGGGCATCCTTCTTTCAGAGTCAGTAGAAAGGCCTCTTTAGTGTCCTAAGTTTTCCTAACTGTGACCTTTATTGCCTACCGTCTGTAAGCTGTTAGTGTTTTAACGACCGTTCCACAGATGCATGTTCATTCATTGTTTATGGTTCATTGAACATAGCATGGGAAACAGTGTTTAAACCCTTTACAATGAAGATCTGTGAAGTTATTTGGATTTTTACAAATTCTTTGCAAGACACGGTCCTGAAAAAGAGACATTTCTTTTTTTGCTGAGTTCATATATATTTTTTATAAATGTTAGAATTATTCTTCCACTTTGACAGAGTATTTTGTGTAGATTGTTTACCAAAAATGACAATTAAATCAAATTTAAACCCACTTTGTAACAACAAAATGTGGAAAAAGTCAAGGGGTGTGACTATTTTCTGAAGGCACTGTACATGTGCAAGAAAGGTCAGAGAATCCTGTATAATTACGACTTCAAGCCTGACGATAAGCATAAGCACATTTCTAATGCTTTCACTCTGGAACTGATGAAGGGTGTATATACAGTTGTGGCCAAAAGTTTTGAGATTGAAAATTATTATTTGTGTCAAAGTCTGCTGCCTCAATTTGTATGATGGCAATTTGCACATACTCCAGAATGTTATGACGAGTGATCAGATGAATTGCAAAGTTCCTCTTTGACATGCAAATGAACTGAATCACACAAACATTTCCACTGCATTTCAGCCCTGCCACAAAAGGTCCAGCTGACATCATGTCAGTGATTCTCTCGCTAACACAGGTGTGAGTGTTGACGAGGACAAGCCCTGGAGATCACTCTGTCATGCTGATTGAAGCTTCCAGTCTGTTATTCAAACTCAAAAGGAGGGTGGTGCTTGGAATCCTTGTTCTTCCTCTGTCAACCATGGTTACCTGCAAGGAAACACGTGCCGTCATAATTGCTTTGCACAAAAAGGGCTTCACAGGCAAGGATATTGCTGCTAGTAAGATTGCACCTAATTCAACCATTTATAGGATCATCAAGAACTTCAAGGAGAGCAGGTTCAATTGTTGTGAAGAAGACGTTTGTCTGTCTTAGGGACTGATTAACCAATCAATAGACTAAGCATTGATTTTCCCTGAATCCCCCAAGTCAAATTCTGCACCTGATTAATCCTCTTTGAATGATTGTGACAGTGCATAGTCACTCAATGAGTGATACTTAGCAATATTACTAAACATTCAGGAGTGTGGGTTTTCCCCACACAGTATCTGTTATTACAGTCCAGCAATTCCATATTCAGTCCAAAGATTCCAATTTTAGTCCAGAAATGCCTAAATGAGTCCATGATATTTCAGCTTTTGGTCCTGATATTCCCGGTTTAAGAACTATTCCTATTTAGCCCATGGAGTTCTAGTTTAGTTCAGTGATTCCATCTTTAGAGCAGATATTCCTGATTTAGTCCATGAGAGTGAAGGCTTGGTCCTTTGGTGTTGGGCTTCCAGTTCTGGGATCCCGGGATGAATCATTGGTTGGTCATTCTTCACTTGTTGTAGATGACCACAGGGATGGCCTGGTGGCTTCTGTTTGTCTGGGAGCAAACTAAGACAATATAGTCATTAGGAGAGGCAGCATGTGTGTAACCACTGTCAACAGACCTAGGACTGTGATGATTATGAGACTAACCCTGTCGTCACAGCAAATAAGCATACAGTCCACAGCAGACAGTGTGAAAAATCTGCAGAACTACTGAAACAAAGTTACACTGCTGACTTACAGTACACCAGTCCGAAGTTTGGACACACCTATTCATTCAAGGGTTTTTCTTTATTTTGACTATTTTATACATTGTAGAATAACAGTGAAGACATAAAACTATGAAATAACACGTATGGAATCATGTAGTAACAAGTGTTAAACAAATCAAATTTGATTTTATATTCTTCAAAAGTAGCCACCCTTTGATGACAGCTTTGCACACTATTGGCATTGTCTCAACCAGCTTCATGAGGAATGCTTTTCCAACAGTCTTAAAGGAGTTCTCACATATGGTGAGCACATGTTGGCTGCTTTTTCTTCACTCTGCGATCCAACTCATCCCAAACCATCTCAATTGGGTTGAGGTTGGGTGAATGTGAAGGCCAGGTCATCTGATGCAGCACTCATCACTCTCCTTCTTGTTCAAATAGCCCTTATACAGCCTGGAGGTGTGTTTGGTCATTGTCCCGTTGAAAAACAAATGATAGTGGGACTAAGTGCAAACCAGATGGGATGGCGGATCACTGCAGAATGCTGTGGTAGCCATGCTGATTAAGTATGCCTTGAAATCAAAATAAATCACAGACAGTGTCACTAGCAAAGCACCCCATCACACCTCCTCCTCCATGCTTCACGGTGGGAACCACACATGTGGAGATCATCCGTTCACCTACTCCGCATCTCACAAAGACTAGGCAGTTGGAACCAAAAATCTAAAAATTGGACTCATCAAACCAAAGGACAGATTTCCACCGGTCAAACGTCCATTGCTGTTGTTTCTTGGCGCAAGCAAGCATCTTCTTCTTTCAGGTGTCCTTTAATAATGGTTTCTTTGCAGCAATTCAACCATGAAGGCCTGATTCACGCAGTCTCTTCTGAATAGTTGATGATCTGTGTCTGTTACTTGAAATCTGTGTGAATCATTCATTTGGGCTGCAATCTAAGGCGCAGTTAACTTTAATGAACTTATCCTCTGCAGCAGTGGTTATTCTGGGTCTTCCTTTCCTGTGGCGGTTCTCATGAGACCCAGTTTCATCATAGCACTTGGTGGTTGTGGCGACTGCACTTGAAGAAACTTTAAAAGTTCCTGAAATTTCCCAGATTGACTGACCTTTAGGTCTTAAAGTAATGTTGGTCTGTCATTTCTCTTTGCTTTTTTGAACTGATCTTGCCATAATATGGACTTGATCTTTTACCAAATAGGGCTATCTTCTGTATACCACCCCTAGATAGTCACACACAACTGATTGGCTCAAATGCATTAAGAAGGAAAGAAATTCCACCAATTAACTTTTAGCAAGGCACAATTGTTAATTGAAATTCATTCCAAGTAACTACCTCATGAAGCTGGTTGAGAAAATGCCAAGAGTGTGCAGAGCTGTCATGAAGGCAAATGGTGGCTATTTTGAATAATCTCAAATATATTTTGATTTGTTTAACACATTTTTGGTTACTACATGAATCCATACTGTGTAATATGTCATTGTTTTGATGTCTTCACTATTATTCTTCAATGTAGAAAATTGTAAAAAATAAAGAAAAACCCTGGAATGGGTAGGTGTGTCCAAACTTTTGACAAGTACTGTACATGCTCTACAATGTAAACAAATACTAGTTGAAACTAAGATGCGGTTTTGCAGCACACACTATTCAGTCACTGTGACAGTAGCCAAAAGTTAACCATTAATAGAATCAACAGTGGGTGTGTCTACATGTAACAGAACCGACGAGAACACACCGTGCTGTTCTATCACTGAGGGTTGCATCTCAATACTTTGAAATGGCTTCCTCTCCTCTCCTCAGCTCAGCAAATCAAATGTATTTATATAGCCCTTCGTACATCAGCTGATATCTCAAAGTGCTGTACAGAAACCCAGCCTAAAACCCCAAACAGCAAGCAATGCAGGTGTGGAAGCAGGTTGGCTAGGAAAAACTCCCTAGAAAGGCCAAAACCTAGATAGGAACCAGGCTATGTGGGGTGGCCAGTCCTCTTCTGGCTGTGCCGGGTGGAGATTATAACAGAACATGGCCAAAATGTTCATAAATGACCAGCACGGTCAAATAATAATAATCACAGGCAGAACAGTTGAAACTGGTGCAAGCAGCACGGCCAGGTGGACAGCAAGGAGTCGTCAGGTCCTGAGAGAGAGGAGAGAAAGAGAAAAAGAGAGAAAAAGAGAAAGAGAGAAAGAGACACCGGATAGGACAGGAGAAGTACTCCAGATATAACAAACTGACCCTAGCCCCCCGACACAAACTACTGCAGCATAAATACTGGAGGCTGAGACAGGAGGGGTCAGGAGACACTGTGGCCGCATCCGAGGACACCCCCAGACAGGGCCAAACAGGAAGGATATAACCCCACCCACTTTGCCAAAGCACAGCCCCCACACCACTTGAGGGATATCTTCAACCACCAACTTACCATCCTGAGACAAGGTCGAGTATAGCCCACAAAGATCTCCGCCACGGCACAACCCGAGGGGGGGAGCGCCAACCCAGACAGGAAGATCACATCATTGACTCAACCCACTCAAGTGACGCACCCCTCCTAGGGACGGTATGAAAGAGCCCTAGTAAGCCAGTGACTCAGCCCCTGTAATAGGGTTAGAGGCAGAGAATCCCAGTAGAAAGAGGGGAACCGGCCAGGCAGAGACAGCAAGCTCATCCACTTCATCATTTAACAACCTGACTAGAGGCATTTACAATGGTATTTGCTATGACATAGCATGACTCGACAGTATTCACGCAATGCTGCTTGACACCGTTATCCATGTCAATTAAATCATTTCAGGCTACAGGTTACATGCTGAGCAACCAAACATGGTCTGCAAACTAAAACATTAACTGCCAACAAAGCAGTTCTGACATTTGCTTTGCCAGTGGGATCAAAACAACTGTTTCACTTCAGTTCAATTGGATTTTAGAAAAATGTTGAATTATTTCATAACAGGATGTGTGCAAGTACAGTACAGTGTACACACACACACACTTCAACATTATGACTAATAAGATGGTGATTCTGACAGACAGGGGACTCACTTCAACAATTATAGAATAGGATTGTGTGTGTGTCACTATCATAAAAGGTATCTGGCAGACATATGACTACAAAGAACATAAAAGTCAACATACAAGTCAAACGATTACACAATATAGCAAACCATAGGCCCGAAAGATGAACAAAATTACTGAACCCAGTTGTGACAACTTCCTATGCAGGGGAAGGGTTAAACTCTATTTACTATAACAACTGATAAGGTGCACATCATCTGAAACCACTCAAGAGTGTATTAATAATGCTGATGACAACATGCAAAATCAATATCTTTACCTTGTTTATGTTCATTCATAATCATGACTCACTCCATAAATCAGCTATATTCCTGCTAGTGATAAACGTATTCCCTTGAGATTGTAGTTATTTATACTTATCAGATTGCTTATATAGACTTAGCTCTCAAACGAATAACTTTATCTCAATTTTTATCGGCTTCAAGGGCCCCCTACGGGCTTGAACAACGAGGCTTCAGACCCTGTAAGCACTTGCATTAATCAGGCCCTGAATACACACTATGCAGCTGTTGCTTGAGCTTATTTTCACTGGCTGTCCACTGGTGGCAAAAACAACGATTGATAGGCAGCTTAAACTTCTTCGATTCAACCGTTATTGCAATGCAATTCAACGTCAGGTTTCCAGGCAAATTTAGATTGAGATATATGAGCGGGAGTTAGTCATATGTGGCGCTCATCTGCTTCTTAATCCGTTTTCAGACTTTTAGACTGCAGTGCATTCAACAACAATTTGACATGTCAAAGGTAAAATATTACACACTGATATAGCCTAGCATATCTGCTCAAATCAGTAGATACTCACCTCCCCTGCTGTATTATATTTTAGGCTACAGGGATTTATTCCAAAATAGTAGTTTCCATATAGTGTTCTTTCCGCGGTTAAGGACACAGAAAACAATGTGGCTACGACACATTCGGCTCACTGACTGTCAGTATGGAAATCAGGCTGTCAAACTGCCGACGCAGTTGTCCTTTGATAACGCAACTGCGTAGGCCTTATGTTGGCACAAAAACAAAACTTGCCACTTCACTTAAATGACATCGCACCTATGGAATAAAACGAGTGATATTTTTGGATACACTGGGGGCAAAAACAACGATTTTGACACATTCAGATGAACAATACCTCGTTTGAAGCTGGCTCCTGTGTTGTGTGCGCCTAAACGCTGCGCGCTTCGCATTGACGTGAGCCATTCACATCACAGTAGATGCATTATATGCGCGCTCCGCGATTTCTACATCACCATGATTTAGCAACTTCAACTTCATAGCAGCATAGCCCAGCAGCACAACTTCATTACTGACGCCCGGCAAATACGCACAAAACAACAATAACAACATCCCAAGAAATGAACCCAGCGAGATACGCCAACCCAGCGCAGTTTAGCCTATTCAATTAAACATGCAGTACCTCATATTGAAAGTCAAATCGATCACGAAGTGTGTGTTGTGCAGGGTCAGCAGTTTATGAACGAAGAAACGGTGTACACATTGCTATGTGGATATGGGGAAAAGTAGTTTGACGGAACAGTATCATCAGAAAGTGCTGGGCGGTGACACATTCTGACGTGGAGGCATCTGACGGACCGGTTTAATGGAACACCATGATCACCATCCCTAAGGATTACAGCCACATTCTCGACGTAGTGGGGTTACACAGCAGTATGTCTGCATCTCAATCCATCTGGAGAGGATTTATTTCGTAGTCTTTGTCTCCGCGTCTCATTTCCTTCATCTTACGTGAAAGGATCGGACAGTTGACGGCAATTCCTACTTTATTTATAATGTTCCTTCCCCATTTCTAACGTAAGTTTGTTAGTCTCTACTTTCGACATGGTGTGTTTCTGTACAAAGTAAATCACCTTTTTTTAAATGAATGGGAGACCCCAGCAGGTATCTCTTCCTACACACAATAATAAAACATTTCATACAAATAATATATGCAGACACTTTTGTCCAAAGCAACTTACTTAAAATATGTGCTTGCATTCATTTGATGTATGAGTTGTCCCGGGACTCAAACCCACTATCCTGGCATAGCAAGCACCAAAACTGGGGAACAATAGTATGTTAAAAATTTAGGTCGAATCCCGCCTCGGGCCAATAAATAATATTTCTAACCACCTATTTAAGATCACCTGAGTTTATGGAAGGTTTATGGTAATATAATCCTAACATATAGAAGAAGTGTTGTTCTAATGAAGTTGGCTTATTATTACTATACTCCCGTTACATCATTTTATGAGTTAGTATCTTCAATTATCAGATGTCTGTTGAGGTTTCTTGTGGACTGCATATTACATGATATAATTATAAATTCATCACATCCCACTGGGCACAGACGTCACTTCAAGGCTGTGCAACGCAATATTAGGAAGGTGTTCCTAATGTTTTGTACACTCTGTGTATGTGGCTCTCAGAAGAAATGGCCATTTTCCCCACTGGGCACACACTGGTTGAATCAACGTCTATCCCACGTTGGTTCCACACGGAAACAACGTTGATTCAACCAGTGTGTGCCCAGTGGGGAAAATTACCATTTCTTCTGAGAGCCACATACACAGAGTGTACAAAACATTATGGGAACACCTTCCTAAAATTGAGTTGCACCCCCTTTTGCCCTGAGAACTGTCTAAATTCATTGGGGCATGGACTCTAGGTGTCAAAAGCATTCCACTGGGATGCTGGCCCATTCTGTCATCATGAAGTGCTTTGAGAGGCTAGTTAAGGATCATATCACCTCTACCTTACCTGATACCCCTAGACCCACTTCAATTTGCTTGCCGCCCCAATAGATCCACAGACGATGCAATCGCCATCGCACTGCACACAGCCCTATCCCATCTGGACAAGAAGAATACCTACATCAGAATGCTGTTCATTGACCAGCCAGGACACCTACATCCCCCGATGTCACAGGAAGGCCAAAAAGATCATCAAGGACATCAACCATCACCCTGCTATCATCCAGGAGGCAAGGTCAGTACAGGTGCATCACAGCTGGGACCGAGAGACTGAAAAACAGCTTCTACCTCAAGGCCATCAGACTGTTAAGTAGCCATCACAAGCTGGCTACCACCCGGTTACTCAACCCTGCACCTTAGAGCTGCTGCCCTATGTACATAGATATGGAATCACCAGTGACTTTAATAATGGAACACTAGTCACTTTAATGATGTTTACACACTGCTTTACTCATCTCATATTTATATACTGTATTCTATTCTACTGTATTTTAGTCAATGCCACTCCGACATTGCTCATCCTAATTATGTATTTCTTAATTCCATTCTTTTACTTTTAGATGTGTGTGTATTGTTGTGAATTGTTAGATACTACTGCACTGTTGGAGCTCGGAACACAAGCATTTTGCTACACCCGCAATGACATCTGCTAAATATGTGTATGTGACCAATACAATTTGATTTGATTTGAGGTCATACTACCTCTTCTGCCTCAGGGGTGGCCTGTTGCCCACATTGGCTGGCTAAATCCCTGTGGTGGCAAATGTCCCCAAGAGGGACATCCACTTCCTTATGGGTCTTTTGTAAGACCTCTGAAACCAACAGGACAAATGTATTACACTAAACCACAAGAACAATAAGCAATACATAGTAAACATAGCTAAAACAAAGTCTGAAGAAAATCAGGTGGCACTAACTCTGAAAGCACCCCCCATTGAAAGTGAATGCTACTGTAATGTTACCAAAGGATATGCGTACTGTAAGTTGTTTACATCAGTGGATGCTCCTCAGAGGAGGAAGGGGGGGGGGCCATCCTCCTCAGTGAATTTTATAAAAATATTAATATTTTTAAAGTTATAATTTTTAGTTCAAACTATACTAAATATATTCACTTGTCACCAAATAATTTATTAAAACACACTGTTTTGCAATGAAGGTCTACAGTAGCCTCAACAGCACTCTGTAGGGTAGCACCGTGGTGTAGCCAGAGGACTGCTGGCTTCCATCCTCTTCTGGGTACGTTAACTTCATTGCAAAGCCTAGGAGGCTCATGGTTCTCACCCCCATTCATAGACTTACACAGTAATTATGACAAGTTCCGGAGGATGTCCTCCAACCTATCAGAGCTCTTGCAGCAATTAACTGACATGTTGTCCACCCAATCAAAGGATCAGAGAATGAATCTATTACTGAAAGCAGAAACTACAGCTAGCTAGCATTGCAGTTCATAAAATGTGGTGAGTAGTTGACTCAAATAGAGAGAAAGACAATAGTTGAACAGTTTTTAACAAATTAATTTATTCCAAAATGAAGGAGAAGCAAGAGAGAGAGTATTTTTTTTCTTCACTTTCAATTTCACTTACTTAGCTAGGACATGCAGCTAGCTAGTTTAGCCAACTCAAACACCCTGCTCAAACAGTGGGATGCTATGTTAGCTAGCTGGCTATGACTATCCAACACAACACTGGAACTCTTCCAAGTCAAGGTAAGCTTTTGGTTTTACTTATTTATTGCCAGCAGGGCCCGCCGGTGTAATTCTTAAACTGCTTACTAACTGTAGACAAACTTTACTGAATGATTGTAGGGGGTTTACTAGTGTGTTAGCTCTATCAGCTATGTTGACTATGATGTTACTTTAGCTAAAATTTTGACAATGATGTAGGCAGTGTCGTGACTTTACTTTCATTAATCTTATTACTGTTATTTATCTAATCAACTAACTATGTTTAATTGTTACCCGATTAAATTAATCATGTAACAATTAACTCATTGGGATTTGGGGCACCACGAGAGTGGTTCTTTAAAGAGTTACCATCTCCCGAATTAAACTCCTAAGGTCTTAACCTATTACATCCATAAACAGTCAATTTATTAATCCTAACCTCATATCATATCATAATTCTGAACAGTCAAAACCTCCTGCATCTACAAAAACCCCAGTCTTACTTATGATTCAGAACTACACAAATTGGTTTAATTATTTATTTACTAGCTAACTAAATGGTAACACAGGATAAACATACACACACCCCAGGGACTGCGGTTGAAAATTAGCCAGCTGGCTAAAACCGGCACTTTTACTGAAACGTTGATTAATGTGCACTGTCCCTGTAAAAATAAAATAAACTAAACTAAACTTAATACATTAGAAACAGGTCCCTAGTGGACTGACACAACATGGTGGCTTGTTACAAAAGACAAAAGGGAGAGAGAGAGAGAGAGGGACAGAGACATAATGCTTTGGTACATTTAGAAACTGCTATCACATTAATCATATACTTTCCACATGAACCACCACCCGTATGAAGTAAGAAATCAAATTATGTATTTACGTGTAAATGTCTTGGTTCCTTGTGGTTTTCTGTCAGAACTAGGCCTTCTTGGAAAGTGTGTTGAGCCTTTTTACTGCATGCTTGTAAGACTCTGATTGTCCAAAAGGGGTCCCCATTCGTCTTCTATTGTTGTTCTTCCATTCGTTCTGGAAGATGATTATTTGAATATAGGCTAGCCAGCCTTGCCAATGGATCCCAGTGGGGTGATGAGAGGAGTAGAATACGATGGTTTGAAGAGAGTAATACAATAGTCCCACTTAAATTTGCTTATCTAGATACAAAACTATTTCCTCTAATACCTTCTAAGAAAAGCACTTTCATATTTTTTCATATTTCATACACAACATAGAAGATGGAAACTTTGTACATATATTGTATATACAGTGGGGAGAACAAGTATTTGATACACTGCCGATTTTGCAGGTTTTCCTACTTACAAAGCGTGTAAAGGTCTGTAATTTTTTATCATAGGTACACTTCAACTGTGAGAGATGGAATCTAAAACAAAAATCCAGAAAATCACATTGTATGATGAATTTTAAGTAATTAATTTGTATTTTATTGCATGTTATAAGTATTTGATCACCTACCAACCAGTATGAATTCTGGCTCTCACAGACCTGTTAGTTTTTCTTTAAGAAGCCCTCCTGTTCTCCACTCATTACCTGTATTAACTGCACCTGTTTGAACTCATTACCTGTATAAAATACACCTGTCCACACACTCAATCAAACAGACTCCAACCTCTCCACAATGGCCAAGACCAGAGAGCTGTATAAGGACATCAGGGTAAAATTGTAGACCTGCACAAGGCAGGGATGGGCTACAGGACAATAGGCAAGCAGCTTGGTGAGAAGGCAACAACTGTTGGCGCAATCATTAGAAAATGGAAGAAGTTCAAGATGGCGGTCAATCACCCTCGGTCTGGGGCTCCATGCAAGATCTCACCTCATAGGGCATCAATGATCATGAGAAAGGTGAGGGATCAGCCCAGAACCACACGGCAGGACCTGGTCAATGACCTGAAGAGAGCTGGGACCACAGTCTCAAAGAAAACAATTAGTAACACACTACGCCATCATGGATTAAAATCCTGCAGTGCACGCAGGTCCCCCTGCTCAAGCCAGCGCATGTCCAGGCCCGTCTGAAGTTTGCCAATGACCATGTGGATGATCCAGAGGAGGAATGGGAGAAGGTCATGTGGTCTGATGAGACAAAAATAGAGCTTTTTGGTCTAAACTCGCCGTGTTTGGAGGAAGAAGAAGGATAAGTACAACCCCAAGAACACCATCCCAACCGTGAAGCATGGAGGTGGAAACATCATTCTTTGGGGATGCTTTCTGCAAAGGGGACAGGATGACTGCACAGTATTGAGGGGAGGATGGATGGGGCCATGTATCGCGAGATCTTGGCCAACAACCTCCTTCCCTCAGTAAGAGCATTGAAGATGGGTCGTGGCTGGGTCTTCCACCATGACAACGACCCGAAACACACAGCCAGGGCAACTAAGGAGTGGCTCCGTAAGAAGCATCTCAAGGTCCTGGAGTGGCCTAGCCAGTCTCCAGACCTGAACCCAATAGAAAATCTTTGGAGGGAGCTGAAAGTCTGTATTGCCCAGTGACAGCCCAGAAACCTGAAGGATCTGGAGAAGGTCTGTATGGAGGAGTGGGCCAAAATCCCTGCTGCAGTGTGTGCAAACCTGGTCAAGAACTACAGGAAACGTATGATCTCTGTAATTGCAAACAAAGGTTTCTGTACCAACTATTAAGTTCTGCTTTTCTGATGTATCAAATACTTATGTCAAGCAATAAAATGCTAATTAAATACCTAAAAATCATACAATGTGATTTTCTTGATTTTTGTTTTAGATTCCAGACACATGCTATGTAAGTAGGAAAACCTGCAAAATCGGCAGTGTATCAAATACTTGTTCTCCCCACTGTACTTTTCAAATTACAGTATTTTATTTATAACATTTTAATGCAACAACAAGAAAAAATCACATTCTATGTTAGGAAAGTTTTCCAGTATTTGCTTTAGAACATGTTAGAGTTTTGGCGGGAAAATGTCTGTGAAACAAAGGCATATTCCTGTGTGAATTTTGAGAAGGAGATAGCTGAATGTTCTAATCCTTGATTTACAACAGTGTGAACTGTCAACCCCCCACCAGCTCCCTTCTCCCCCCTCTGCGGGTGAGAGGGGGTCTGGCTGAAGTTATTTATTGCAAAGCTGATCTGACCTATTTGGATCCCTACAGGACAGTCATGACAGATGAGTATAGTGGTTATGATATGGTTTGGCTTGGTCACATACAGCTGATGTGTTGTGCATTGAAGTCCACAAGCGAACGGAAAAGGTGAGAGGAGGGGAGGGTATATATGCAAGAAGGAATACAACGTGGCTGTTGTGAAAGTCAGCCGTGTTTACGTGTGATCAGGGGTATATTCATAAACATACCAGAATTTGTCCAATGGAAACTCTCGTTTGCAAATGTTAGACTAATGATTATACACTAGATCAGCTAGACGCAGGAAACGGTGTGCAAGGCGCTATTGAATGTGTTACTGTCTGTCAACTAAAAAATTGATCTCGACCTGTGTGCACCTACATTGTAAACTTTCATTCATAGGCTAGGTTGTAACAAACTCACGATGGGTCATTGGGAAAATTTGAGAATCATGTAGTGATAGCCTAAACATATTGCTGTAACATTGAACTGGGTGAATGGAATATGGATGACAGTTATCCGATATGTAGCCTCTGAATTCAATGTATGAAACCTTTATGGTAAGAAAACTGTGAAAAACTATAACAATCACATCAAAATGAATCCAAATCATTAACATGTGATGTAAAATCTTGTCTAATGATAGATAGTAAATGTTAGCAAGATAGTTAACGAAATTAGCTAGCTGAATAGCATTTACTAAAATGGGCAATAACTTAACCTTGGTAATGTTAGCAGATTGCATTATATTTTAGATCTCAAAAACTTTGACAGTTCTCTTACCTATGCTAGAGCAACTGTACTGTAACTTCACTGAAACGTCACCGTTAACGTTGTCATGCAGGCTAGTTAGCTTGCCTGGCATCTAAGCTGCGCAGCAGCTACTGATAGCCACAAGTCTGCAGTTGCTACATATATTATACTGTTGGAAAACAAGTTGGCTCTGATCAATATCACAATTGTAGTACCATTCATGTTTTTAATCTTGCCTTGTGGTATGAAAAGTTGATATTTCAGAAGGTTGGCTAGCTACAGTTCTGTCTCAATCGTGCACTCTCTGGATGCCGCTCTTTTCCCCCAGGGGGTTGGCTATGTCAACCTATAACTCCTCCATCTTTTGCACCCCTCCATACTTGTGCGAGGCTATAGGCTGTGTCCTTCTCCCAAAGAATGAGAAGCTATACATTGATTGGCTTTTTGAACATGGACATGGAGATGGTGATTGGACATGGTTGACAGCCTAACGTGAGTAGAATGGCGCCAACGCCATGCTCTATCAACTGAGCGACAGAGGACCACGCTGAGTATGATATGCACTGTTATAAACTGGGTGGTTCGAGCCCTGAATGCCATTTCTATCCATCGGAGGGCAGTACCTACAAGCTTGTTCTGTATGTGTCAATGGCTGTATATTTAAGCAATACGGCACCTCGGGGGTTTGTGGTATATGGCCAATATACCACGGCTAAGGGCTGTGTCCAGGCACTCCGCGTTGCGTTGTGCGTAAGAACAACCCTTAGCCGTGGTATATTGGCCATATACCACACCGCCTCTGGCCTTATTGCTTAAATATACAGCCATTGACACATACAGAACAAGCTTGTAGGTACTGCCCTCCGATGGATAGAAATGGAGCAGCAGGCCCTCTCAGTCGTACTGTAGCTCCACATTATTGGGTTGTTGAGTAGCCTACGGGTGAAAGCCAGTATCCAGCCAGTATCCAATCTATCCAACCCAGCTAGTTCAAATAAACATGCACTTCACATGTACTTGTAATTCAGGCCATAAAACCAGAGGGATTTACAGACAAAACCTTGATCCCCGTCTCCTCAATGTAGTGTTTTGTTTTTTTTGATTGTTGATGGCATAGAGTAGACCAACACATTGGGTCCAGATGGGAACAGAGGGAGAGAAGCTGAGAGAGAGACGTAGGGAGACAGAGAAGGAGAAACATAAGTTACATTGGCATGTTTTAGAGGCCCTGCCATAAGAGAGACAGACAGAGAGAGGGAGAAGAAAGAGGTTGACATACATCTGTCATGAATTATTTCAGGAAAGCATTGCTTGAGAGAGAGAGAGAGAGAGAGAGAGAGAGAGAGAGAGAGAGAGAGAGAGAGAGAGAGAGAGAGAGAGAGAGAGAGAGAGAGAGAGAGAGAGAAGAAAGATAGACTATGTGAGGAGGAGGAATGACAGTCTGATTGGTTCCCTCCTTTGTCAGGGGTAAGATCCCCACACATATGCACAATCCCTCTGGAGGAATAGCCCTGCTTTGTGTCTCTGGATTGAACGGCTTCATAACCAGGTACTGACGGTCTTCAAACGACATTCTTCTCCTAATCAGGCAGGATTGGACCTCTCTCTGCTTTTCTCTGATTACCTCTCTCTCTTACTTTCTATCTCTCCCTTTCTCTCTCCAACTCTTTGTCTCTCTATCCCCTTCACTTTCTTCCTCCCTCTTGTTCTTTCTATCTCTCCCTTGGTACATCATCTTGTACTCAGAGTTGGAGGGGTTCCCAGTCCTGATTAGAGGGCTCTAACTCCAACCTCTCCTAAAACCTCCTGCGGGGTCTATACACAGCGGAGAATAATACACGTATCATCACAATCTATTCTATTCTATTGTACTGGAATCTACAGTACTGGATTCATTTTGATGTGCCCCTTAATGGAATCATCTTTCCCCTGTGAGACACAAGCATAGAACCAAATGAGGAAAGCATGTTATTCCCCTTCAGAAATACTTGTAATAGGCCCCCGATATGAAAATAATCCAATTTTTGATTTTCAAGTTTATAGAACAATTTTCAATGTATGAAAACTTTATGTTAAGAAAAATCTATAAAAATCACATCAAAATGAATCCAAAACATTAACATGTGATGCACAATGTCAAATGATATATGAATCAGAAATGAAGTCATTTTGTCTAAAATAGCAAATTTGAACATATATTTTTTGAAAGGATCAACTATTTTGTGTTTTAATATGCATGAAGAACATCTAACCTGCTTTATTTAGTTGTCTTTTATAACAAAATGAATGGTTGTCAACTGTCAACTGCAGTATTTTGACCTCATAAACCACACCTTTTTGTTTGCCTTTTGATGTGTAGAAGGAACATCAAAGTAGCTATTGAAGTCTTTGGTCGTCCATATCTGTAGAATTTGGAAGAGAAACAATCTCTCAGACGTTTCTGTTACGATATCAATGCAGCCCTATGTCTCAGGTTTGCAAACCCTTTAAGCCCAATGTTGCATCACTTACAAAACTACCTTTAGCTCTGGCTCAGAATGTTTGTTTCTTGATTTGTTTACAGAATCAGAACACAGAAAACAATATTTCAAGTAATTGTGTAGGGGACCAGTGTGGTCTCAGTCGAGTGGACAGGTTTCTAGTGTTTCAGAGGCTACTCAAATCAAATCCAATGTTATTTGTCACATACACATGGTTAGCAGATGTTAATGCGAGTGTAGCGAAATGCTTGTGCTTCTTGTTCCGACAATGCAGTAATAACCAACAAGTAATCTAACCTAGCAATTCCAAAACTACTGTCTTATACACAGTGTAAGGGGATAAAGAATATGTACATAAGGATATATGAATGAGTGATGGTACAGAGCGGCATAGGCAAGATACAGTAGATGGTATCGAGTACAGTATATACATATGAGATGAGTATGTAAACAAAGTGGCATAGTTAAAGTGGCTAGTGATACATGTATTACATAAGGATGCAGTCGATGATATAGAGTACAGTATATACGTATGCATATGAGATGAATAATGTAGGGTAAGTAACATTATATAAGGTAGCATTGTTTAAAGTGGCTAGTGATATATTTACATCGTTTCCCATCAATTCCCATTATTAAAGTGGCTGGAGTTGAGTCAGTGTCAGTGTCAGTGTGTTGGCAGCAGCCACTCAATGTTAGTGGTGGCTGTTTAACAGTCTGATGGCCTTGAGATAGAAGCTGTTTTTCAGTCTCTCGGTCCCAGTTTTGATGCACCTGTACTGACCTCGCCTTCTGGATGATAGCTACTGATGCCTCAACGATTCTACTGACACAACACATACTAGAAAGAGATCAATCTGGGTCTAAGGAGATGCACTAGGTAGTGTTTGACATCATTTTTGTCTTTAGGACCTGTACATGTTGCAATTCTTTTTTTTGACCCCATGCCACATGGTTTTGCCATAGGCCCATGTTCCCATCAGCGTGGTCTGGTTTAAAGGGAATAAGCCTGTCTTCCCATGTCTGTTACAGTAGTGCTGGATCGAACCATCTCCATCCTGTCCTCCTCAATGTTTCAGCATGGTCGTAGGCAGTCAGTCACAGATCCAGAACCAGCTTTCCCTGTGTGTGTGTGTGTGTGTGTGTGTGTGTGTGTGTGTGTGTGTGTGTGTGTGTGTGTGTGTGTGTGTGTGTGTGTGTGTGTGCGTGTGCGTGTGCGCGTGCGTGCGTGTGTGTGTGTGTGTGTGTGTGTGTTTGTGTGTGTGTGTGCGCGCACGCATGTGTGCCAACTAACATATCTTTTTTGCACTGATGAGAAACATTCTCCTTTCAGTCTCTTCCGATCAATCGACACCCCCTTTAGCAAATCAGTTTCATTCTAGCAGTCTTAGAGGGGCTTATAAATGACACAACACGGGGTTCTTGTTCATTCAACAACAAAAAAGCACACTTACGGGATGCCCGGACACAGTCGCCACACCACGAGCGGGAATCACCTCGGGAACAACAGTCGCCTCCCGGAGTCGAGAGAAAGCATGGCATTGTGGAACATTTGCCTCTGAATCAGTTAACATTCTTAGTCTCTGTTACACTAACTGACTCAAAGAAGAGAGTTGGAGAGAGAAAGCAAGAGAGAGCGAGGATGAGGGGGGAAGAGAGAGACTGAGAGAAAGAAAGAGAGAGAGAGGATGAGGGGGGGAGAGAGAGAGAGAACGACTGAAAGAGAGGGGGATGCCAACTTCAGACATTAGTCATAGTGCCCATTGAGATGTTCAACTTGAACAGTGTTTTTTTATATCCTACAAGACAATGCAGTATGATTGAGTAGACTGGATGTTGTGACTGTAGTCTACCTTCCATCACCGTCTCTCTCTTGTGAATTAAGGCATCTAGTGAGTTATCCAAAGCATCAGATGACACCCACTCTCACCAATCCTACAATGTCAAATCAGTGATTACGTCAAAGGGAAGGAAGGTAGGAATGAAAGAAGAACTGAAGGAAGGAATGACCGATGAAAATATTGATGAAATATTGAATATAATTGGGAAAAGTGACAAGTTCCAATCACAGCTAGTTGGTGGGGGAGGGATGGGTGTAGACTCAGAATGTACTACTGTAAGACATAATATGTATTGTTCCCTGCAGCCCAAGGCATTGGGTATATGGGTTATGCAAGATACCACAATTACATCCCTTTCACCACCTGTCACCATAACATCAAAACAAACACAAACCCCAACCACCAAACCATCTCAGATATCACACACATGCACAAGCATGCACTCATAGACACACATGCACAAGCATGCACTCATAGACACACAGACACACGCATAGACACACAGGCACACGCATGCACGCATAGACACACAGACACACGCATGCACGCATAGACACACAGGCACACGCATGCACGCATAGACACACAGACACACGCATGCACGCACATACACACACACACACACACACACACACACTGTGTGGGAGTCAAAGTCATCATGAGGAAGTTTCCTATAATGCTCTGTGACTCAACACTCAACAGCCCCCCAGGCAGAAAAGAAGGAGGGAGAGAGAGAAAAGAGGGGGAAAGAGTGATTTGGTGAAAGTGAATGGATCTGACTCCTTGATGCATCACAGGCCAAGAGATGGGGGGGGGGGGAAAAAAGACTGGGAGGAAGAAAAAACGATTGTCGTCTGTGTGGGAAGAGAGAGGAGGAGCTTGAAAAGTATGAACTCTGTGTGTGAAGACGCAGACAGACAGAAGGAGAAGCACTAGAATACTTAACGGAGTTTGGAAAAGCTCACGACTACCGATGGTCTCTTTCGGACCGGAGATGGTTTGCAAACAACTGATCAAATAATAGGTTTGGACCGAGCTTGGGCATGAAAGACTCCTCTTCTCGCATCTTGGGATTGAGGTGCAATTCACCTTGAACCTGTGCGGTTTTCCCCATCCTAACCTGTGTAAATTATACTCTATTAATAGAAGCGTAAAAAGTGGAGAGTTTTCCGACTGAACGAAAGAAGATAAAAGTTGCCATAAAATGTTGTCATTATTATTCTTGATTCTGTACATTCCTGCTGTTGTGTCCTCATCGTCACGTAAGTACAGCAGCTCTTCCATGTGATAACACACTCTGTCTGTAAATCTGGTTTGGTAGGATATAGCCTACTGTTAGATAATAGCCTACCTTGTTAATGGGCTAAACGGTATTGTTTATGCGGGTTTCATAGGGAATGAGTGTACAAAATAATTGCTCTAACAATGGAAAGTCCTACATCTTTTGAAACGATTATCCATAATATTGTAATAATAGTTTGAGGTAAGTATTAAGTGATTTGAACGCAGGGAATCAGATTCAGTAGGCTACCTTATTTTTCCAACCATTTCAAATTAAATTAAATGAACAGGCTAAACTTAATTATAGTGCATTTCATAAAGAAATAAAATAACATTTGAGATCTGTATCCAGCATCAAACATGAGGTAAAATAATGCAATATTGCTTTATGTAAAATATTGCAATATTAAAACAATTTTAAAAAGTAATTTCCATGAACAATCACCAATCACTAGCCCTTATAGATTTGATGAAATGGTGTAATAATAGTCCTAGCTAAACACAGATCTCGGTTTTCTTGACCATGCTATTGAAAAACCGTGTCCCAAGAGGATGGATTTCAACAGGTCGGCTCTTAATTCGTTTAACACACATAGCACTGGGCTGTCACGGAGGCAACACCACGGTGACATCATATGGTCGGGTCTCAGGGAATATTAACCGCCAGCTTAATACAAAGTAAAGTAAATCAATCACAGTTATGTGCTGCGCTATGTCGGCTAGATTTTGTGTCTGAGTCCAGTTTATTTGCATAGGTGAGGTCATAAAACTACGGAGGCCGAGATTACTATTGTCTAACCGTGAACTGTGTATGTGTTTTCAGTTGTTTAATGAAGAAATTAATGTATGCGACAGTAGTGAGCTACTGCCTCTATAGAAAGAAGGCTTGGACTTTAATGGCACAGGAGATTGTTTCCACAGAGTTGCTGGTTGAAGAGCAAGACCCACTGCTGCCATCCCCCCAATGACTCCAGTGATAGATTCATAACAAAGCAGCAATACACGTTTCTCTGAAAGGTTCTTTTTTCCTGGTTTGGATGTGCATCAGCTCTCTCCTCGCCACTGAAGACCTCTAGGCTGCCTTGTGAGCGGTCTCTCGCCTTCCTTTCCATGTCATGTTGATGCTCTCTAGTTGTTGTCCTGTTCTTGTTGTCAGCGTTTCCAGTGTCCCACTCACTCATCATAGTCAAAGTAACTGCCATTCAGAAAACATCACATGGCTCGATATGGCTACATGTGGCATGACTTCTTGTTTCAATTCACTCACATACAAGGCCTCCGTCAAATGTTCCACGTGTGGCGACTTTGTCCCGTAGACGGACAGAAACACAGACTTTCTTTGAACTGTTCCGTGCAGGAGCGTAAAGTAAACAGGGCTTTAGAAACCAGGGGATTAGTCGCTTTCCAAGCATCCTTGAAGGCTGACATCCAGAATCAGGAAGTTCTTAAACCAGAGGCCATTTATCATCTTCACAACACCAGTGCTGTAATACAGGGCTTTAGCTCGACAGCTTGTGTGTTTACTTACATTTAAAGCAATGCTTTTCACCCCTGAGAAACAAACAGGGTGTTGCAGACTTTTGTTCCATCCAAACACTTAACACATCTGATCTAACGGACCACCATCTTGGCTCTGTGCCTGGATGGAAAGAAAACCCTGCCGAAATGATCAATGCTCAGTCTCGGGCATGAACGAAAACAAACATTCTGTACAAGCCGTATAATCAGGGCACAGAACGCTCTCACCAGAAGAAAACACTGTTGCACCTTTAAACCATCATCTGTATGAGCAGCCTTCCCTCTGGGGACCTCCTTTCTAGAAACAAATAGGATTTCACAGCCCATAGTTACTTCTTCGGAACACATCAGGAGGGTAAATACACAAGTGTAATTGCATCTGTCGCTGAGGTCTTTGGACTGAATGTTCTGCTGCTTAATTCAGGGCCATTCCCTCTGCCTGGCCTGTAATACTGCAGTGGTGAGACCATGATTGTTATGGAGCTGGATCATTGTTTGATTGGCTAATCACGGACTGGCTTCCTCTCCACGATGATACATTTACAGCATCAGTGTTGCCAGTGTTTTGGTGTAAATAGTGTGTGTGTGTGTGTGTGTGTGTGTGTGTGTGTGTGTGTGTGTGTGTGTGTGTGTGTGTGTGTGTGTGTGTGTGTGTGTGTGTGTGTGTGTGTGTGTGTGTGTGTGTGTGTGTGTGTGTGTGTGTGTGTGTGTGTGTGTGTGTTGTCGAGGAGGAGTTTTGGTCAAATTAACGTCTTCATATGAGCTTCCTCAAAGCACAACACAGCCTTTTTGTCTGTTCAACACTCATGGCTTGAGAATGAGACTTGTAGAGGTCTGACAATGTGATAAACACTCTACGTCTATGGAAGTGGAAATCTGGGTTCACTACTGACCTGGGAGTTACTGCTGTGTTCTAGAATACAGTAGCCTATTTGTCGGATATTCTCTTCTGAATAATTGAATCAGTAAAAACCCGTCTCTCTCTTTCCCCTCTCGCCTGTCTCTTTCCCTCTGCTTACTGGGAATCAATAGCTCAATCAACCATTCTTTAATCCATGTATTCACTCATCCCATCTCTCTCCCCTCCAGAGATGGCTGGGATCTTCCCCCAGGACCCAGCCCTGCCCATCGGCTCCACCCTCACTGCCACATGTTCAGTCAGCCCTGATCTGGGCCTCCATGCCAGCTCTCTGTTCTGGAGCCTGAATGGCCGCCGGCTGCCCAGCTCTTCTTACAGCGTGTTGAGCCCTACGGCCCTCAGTGTCACCCTTCCGGGCTTGCCAGCCTCTAGGCAGAGGTCAGGGGACAACCTGGTGTGTCACAACCATGGAGGACATGTTCTGGCCGGGTCCTGCCTCTACATTGGGAGTAAGTGGAGCAACACACACACACACACACACACACACACACACACACACACACACACACACACACACACACACACACACACACACACACACACACACACACACACACACACACACACACACACACACACACACACACACACACACACACACACACACACACACACATCTAGCAGCAGCACCTAGCGCACACATAGTTAAAAGTTAACAGTGTTATACCAGTCTTATATCAGAGTACCAACCTGTGGTGGATGAGTAACTGTAGGGTCTTTAGTCCTGTTAAGTCCTGTGTTATTACACCATGTTGTGGTGCATTACTCCCTTTACTATTCCCTGGACATGGAGTCTGACACACACACATACAGGTCTGACATACAGACACACGCACACACACACAGTGTTGTCACAGTGCCCTAATCTCAGCGTGACGTCCCTGTTCAACACCTTGTGTTCAGAAAGGGATGGAATCTTGGCAAAGTACCAGAATTTGAACCCCAGACAGACAGAAGAACATTCTGGACTAAAATATATCCTCTCTCCCTCCATCCACCTTCTCCCTCAGTGCCTCCAGTGAAGCCAGTCAACTTAACCTGCTGGTCCAGAAACACCAAAGACCTGACCTGTCGATGGGCACCGGGAGGACAGGGAGAGACCTTCATCAAGACCAAATACACACTCAAATACAAACTCAGGTACACACTCCTTACACACACTTAATACACATGCATACACACACATTCTAATACAGTCTGATTCTATTATGTGTGTGTGTGTGTGTGTGTGTGTGTGTGTGTGTGTGTGTGTGTGTGTGTGTGTGTGTGTGTGTGTGTGTGTGTGTGTGTGTGTGTGTGTGTGTGTGTGTGTGTGTGTGTGTGTGTGTGTGTGTGTGTGTGTGTGTGTGTGTGTGTAGGTGGTATGGCAGAGAGAGAGAATGTGAGGAGTATAGTGCCGCCCAGCCGTACTCTTGCTACATACCTCGTGACCTCGCCCTCTTCACGCCCTACGAGATCTGGGTGGAAGCCACCAATCAGCTCGGCTCAGCCACCTCTAATGTCATCACCCTGGATATCCTAGACGTGGGTGAGTGTGTGCGTACGTGCGAGTGTGTGTGTGTGTGTGAGAGAGACAGAGACAGATAGAGAGAGAGTAAGTGCCTGAACTTTGACCCTCTGGCTTTAGAGCTTTACATCTGCCCCAGTTAAAAGTTGCCCTGGGGCACATATCCAGGATCAGCTTACCTAGCCCAAGACCTAACAGTAACCATAAGTGGAGAATCGTAAAACTGACCTAAGATAAACATCTAGGACCAACTTCATCCTACTATTTAGATCCCGACCCAAGATTTTGGGGGTGAGGGGGAACACACACACACACACACACACAAATGGGGGAGGACGGGCATTTTGTAGAATGGAAGACCAGACACACCCTGCCTTTTGATGAGCTCATTTTCCTTTTACTCACGCTGGGTGGTCACACACACACACACACACATACACACGGACACACACACACCCTGCGGATGGGGCAGGGTTAGGAAGGTGGGCGATTGACGCGTTACACCACTCGAGTTACTACTCGCTGCTCCCTCCTTTCCCTCCACACTGAAACTAATAACACAACAGTACCTGTGCTGTATGACTTACTGTTACGGTCAGATCCAATTCACTCAGACAAGAAAGAAATAACCATTCTTTTACACAGATCTTTCTGTTTTAAAGTAGTTCTGAGTTACGCTACCTCTTTCCCCTCCCCGTCCACAGTAATGACGGACCCGCCGTCAGGTGTGAGTGTGAGTCGTGTGGGTGACCTGGAGGACCATCTGAGTGTTCGATGGGAGTCTCCCCCAGCCCTCAAAGACTTCCTGTTCCAGGCCAAGTACCAGATACGCTACCGGCTGGAGGACAACTCAGACTGGAAGGTCATGGATGACGTTGGGAACCTGACATCATGTCGCCTGGCAGGCCTGAGACCGGGTACTGTGTATTTTGTCCAGGTACGTGTGTGTGTGTGTGTGTGTGTGTGTGTGTGTGTGTGTGTGTGTGTGTGTGTGTGTGTGTGTGTGTGTGTGTGTGTGTGTGTGTGTGTGTGTGTGTGTGTGTGTGTGTGTGTGTGTGTGTGTGTGTGTGTGTGTGTGTGTGTGTGTGGTAATCCCAGTGTGTTCTATGCAGGTGCGCTGTAACCCAGTAGGGATCTATGGGTCTCGTAGGGCTGGTATCTGGAGTGAATGGAGCCATCCTACTGCTGCTTCTACACCTCATAGTGGTGAGGACGCACACACACACACAGACACGCACACACCCAAACACACACACTCTAACCCCTTCTCTCCCCTCCTACAGAGCGTGTGTTATCAGGTTCGTGTGACTCCAAGTCTGGAGACTCCAATTCTACGTTACGTCGTGAGCTGAAGCAGTTCTTCGGCTGGGTACGGAATAATGCGTATGGCTGCGGCGGCATGTCAATCAAACTCTACGACCAATGGAGAGTCTGGATGCAGAAGTCCCACAAAACACGCAACCAGGTAGGTAAGGATCTAAGTAGAACTCACCTGCACTCGCGTACAACAACCACACACACAGGCATGCACACAGGCATGCACACAGGCATGCACACAGGCATGCACACAGGCATGCACACAGGAATGCACACAGGCATGCACACAGGCATGCACACAGGCATGCACACAGGCATGCACACAGGAATGCACACAGGCATGCACACAGGAATGCACACAGGCATGCACACAGGCATGCACACAGGAATGCACACAGGCATGCACACAGGCATGCACACAGGCATGCACACAGGAATGCACACAGGCATGCACACAGGCATGCACACAGGAATGCACACAGGCATGCACACAGGAATGCACACAGGCATGCACACAGGCATGCACACAGGAATGCACACAGGCATGCACACAGGCATGCACACAGGAATGCACACAGGCATGCACACAGGCATGCACACAGGCATGCACACAGGAATGCACACAGGCATGCACACAGGCATGCACACAGGCATGCACACAGGCATGCACACAGGTCTTATTGAATCATTTGTATCATCATGTTTGAATCGTTCAGCTTTTCTTGTTCAGGGAAATCCTCATAAGTTTTTCTCTCTCTCAGATCCTACAAGGGGATAAGTCATAGTACGCATCACCCCTGCTTTTAAACAACCAGCAACAAAGTCAAGACAACATCATGTATGTGAAAAATGGTTTCCCCGAAATGCTGTGGTTTTGCATACACCATTCAGCGACGGAAGAAGGGGGCAGAAATACAATTTTGGGGACAGTGTCTCTAGCCCTGCCCCATCCGCAGGGTGTGTGTGCTGTAATTATTTAACAAGACGTGGAGGAATAAGACATTGAGGAATAGTCATCTTCTTCTTACTGTGGGAATACTGGCAGCTCTGAAAAGCTAGAGGTCCACAGCACCCTCTAGTGGAAGTTAACATACTGGGAGGAACAGTGGAGACGGAGGACCAGAGTAATGTTTCTAGTCACATCCCAGTCTTAAACCATGACGACCCAATCGGAACTGTCTGTGACCCACTATTTGGGAACCCTGGTCTGGGAGGAGGGGGGGGGGGCATTGTTGTCTGTGTCAGTGTGGAGATCTGTCTTAATAATAAGTAGGGTCAGGAGTTTTTCCTGATCATATGGCCCTGCCCAGGAACACCTCCTGACCATAATGCTAATGTATTTTTCTACAGAATTGTACTATCATATTTAAACTATTATTTTTTGTTACTAAGTTATGTTTGGTTACTGATAATGTTATTGACTTAATTATGAATTATAGTTTGGTTTGAAAGAGTTTGGAAGTCATTCTATTCACACACACTCGCACACACCCCCAGACACACACCCCGGACACACACCCCAGACACACCCCCCGGACACACACCCCCAGACACACCCCCCCGGACACACACACCCCCGGACACACACCCACAGACACACACACCCCCAGACACACACTCACACACACCCCCAGACACACACACTCCCAGACACACATTCCCCCAGACACACACACCCCAGACACACACACCCACAGACACACACACCCCGGACACACACACCCCCAGAAACACACCCCCAGACACATACCCCCAGACACACACACCCACAGACACACACACCCCTGGACACACACACCCCCAGACACACAGCTGTGTTCCTCTATGCACTTAAAGCCTGTCATGTTTCTGTTACTGATATTACACTGGGGGAACAGGAATGATGTTCTCTATATGTCATCTATACATGACTCCATTAACCCAGTTTATGGTGATACATAATTGGTAGCAACCCGACTCTGTTTATCCAGCATGTTTAGGGTCAACGGCCGTGTTGTCTGTCTGATGTTGATGACACGGCTGCAGGGTCCCGTTACTGCGGCCTGCGGGTGTCCTGAGTCAGTGCCTGTTAATAATTAACCCGTGTTTGTTGGTCAGGGCTCTGCTCACAGTCTTTAGTTACCTCTCTCTGCCTCCCAGCACCCTTTATGTAAAGATATCCTATACGGTAACTTAAAGCTACACTCAGCAATATGACATCATTATGCCGGTCAGATTTCTCCTTACAGAATCAGCAGCAATGCACATTAGGGAGAGACAATAGTGGCAGTCTTGGTAAATCTGAATTCTGTTGTTGTTTATGTATATATGTTAAGCAGGAAGTTGCCCCAATATGTGTGATGATATCATATTACTGAGTCTCCCTTTGAAGGGTCAGATTTGAAATACCTCCTGCATCAGAGTGTGTACCAGAGAGACAGAGGGGGCATCTAACGATTGCTGCAGGTGGGCAAAGTGTAGCTAATTGTCGATGCGTGACTAAATGGGTTTAAACCTCGGTCATCTGCGTGCCACAACATTATTATCCAGCTGAGCTAAAGCCTGTCTTCAGTCGCCTGGGAAGTGTACTCATCACATGGTCAACGAGTCGCCTCTATGACACATGAACTCTAAGAAGAGAAGTGAGATGGTGATTCAGGTGTTCCCAGGGCTGCAGAATGGAGATAACGTTTCCTCAGCTTGTAAAGACCATCTATAATTCAGCCTTTGAGGCTGTGCCTTTCCTGAAGAGGCTGGATGGTGCCGGGAGTGAATCAGGGACAGAACAGCAAAGAGTAAAGGGAAGAGAAGGAAGAAGAGAGGAAAGAGAGAGAGAGAGAGATCTGTGTGCACGGAGTAGAGTTGTCAACTTATTCTGGGATACCTTTCGAGTGGTCTAACAAAGTTTTTTTCCCCCCGAGTGGTCTAACAAAGTTTTGTCGACAGACGTGAAGCAGGAAGGACCCTGCTATATATGTTTGGACGAACGGGATCAAACCAGACCGAATCTCTTCTCCTGCTTGTTATTGTTGTGCTGATTGGTGATTGCATTGCTAGCTGCCAGCGAATCACAGGGCTGCCCACACAGACACAACTGACTGCTCTGGGAGAAGGTCCCCCAGCATTCTCTGAGGGTTGGCAACACTAGCTGGGAGTAACAGAGGAACAACGTGTAAAAGAGGAAGAGAGGAGGGTTTGGAAAATAGAGAGAGAGAGAGATCGACAAATCATGGAGGTTAAGAGACGTCCGATAATCGCTGGCAGAGAGAAAGGTTTGTTGAAGACATCTATTATGTAACATGTTTACATTACACCTTTAATTTAATTGACAGGGACAGTATTCAACACTGTCATATTTCTGTTTTAACATCAATGGAAAAGTGAAATGTAGAAGCTCTAGAAACTGGAGGAGCAGGAGTATGGAATTTGTATGTATTTTTGGTTTACATGACTGGAAAATAAACATGATCATTATCATCACCATCATTACTTGTTGCTAGGGCCAGGCCCCGGGCGCTATGCTCTCCCTCCAACCATTGGCTACATCAACCATGACCTCACCAAGCCCAGTAGCCCCGCCTACACCTTCCACAGACGTATGAGCAGCAACAGTAAGTCTCTGAGGTCAATCTCAGTCTCTTTGCCTATTTCTCTTGTATGGTGAGTAGACCTTATTCACACCGTTGCCATAAGGATCCACACTCCAGGCTAGTAGGGCAGGAAGCAGAAGTCTATGGAAAGTACTGCTGACATTTTCCTCAAGTTTGACCTTTAAATTACCCTTTGACCTTTGTTATTATTAATTATTGTGGGTTCTTCTCCACAGTGGTCTCTGTGGATTGCAGTCCAGGACCCCAGTACCACATCGATGACAAGATGACCCGGTTCGGCCGCGTCGGTACCCCTTCTTACTCCATGCTCGGCAGGGCAAGACACTCCGGTGAGACTAGCTACTCCCTGAATCAGATCAATTGTTCAATCAAACTCTATTACCCCAGTGGGCTGCTGGACATTCTTTACATTCTCTCTCTATCTCTCTCTCTCACCCCCCCCCTCTCACTTCTAGCTGAACTCTTCCAGACTCCAGGTCCAGGTGCTTACAGCCCAGAGAAACCTCATCTCAGAACTCCCTCCTACACTATTGGCTCTCGGTCACGCTACCGTATAATGGATTCTGTGCCCGCCCCTAACCGGTACAAATGAAAGAGAGAGAGAGAGGGAGAGCGGGTATAGAGGGACCCTATATCATTCATATCATTCTAATCATCCTTCCAGGTACACCCTCCCTAACCTGCTGGGTTCCCAGGTGCCCCACAAGCCGTCCAGTGCCAGCTACAGCTTGGCGGGGCGCAGACAGGTTGGCGCTCCATCAGAAGACCTGTCCATGACCCCTGGACCAGGGCGCTACAACAGTACTGACCCCAGCGTCTACCTCACACGACAGCCGTCCTTCTCTATGCAGGTTCATAGCTTTATCTTATATTTATGTAGGTATTTAATGAGCTTTTTAGCTATTTATTTATTTATTTACAATTTAATATTTTGTATAGTATTTTCTTGCATATCTCTTCCTCTAAATTAGAGTATTGGGTTGTTTCCCTTAAAATAAAGTTGGATGTGATTTTAATTTTGTTCCAGAGCCGGACTACCCGGGCCAGCGATCAGTCTCAGAAGCCTGGGCCAGGGACCCACAGCCCGGAGAAGGTCCTGCTCCACCTCCCGAGACCTCCTGCCTTCTCCCTGGGCATCAGACACTCAGAGTTCATTACTCCTCTGGTGGTGGTTGTTTCCGACTGATTTTTATGGGAGTTTCACCCTGAGTTTGTGGAAATGCTGGAGTCAGTTCTGAGTTAAATACCACTGTGTTGTTTTAATGAGCACATTTAGCACAATGTTGGAAAGGTGCGTCACAAATAGAGTGTTTTTATTATCATTGTTAAGCCAAGTTGTGGACCTGTGGGTGTGTGTGTGTGTGTGTGTGTGTGTGTGTGTGTGTGTGTGTGTGTGTGTGTGTGTGTGTGTGTGTGTGTGTGTGTGTGTGTGTGTGTGTGTGTGTGTGTGTGTGTGTGTGTGTGTGTGTGTGTGTGTGTGTGTGTGTGTGTGTGTGTGTGTGTGTGTGTGTGTGTGTACATGTGTGTGTTCAGTGTGCAGGCATGGTGACAGTAATAGGTAGGCTCCAATCACTGCTCTGTCCCAGCCACATCAGTTCCATGGAACACACTGAACTAGATACGAACTCTCAGGCGACAGCCCTGGTAGAACTTTCTTGGTGTCCTCAAACGGATCCAATTACAGAGAGAAGGAGAGAGGGGGGAGGAGAGAGAGAGCGTGAGAAAAGGAGAGAAAGACAGTGTCTCACACACACACACACACACACACACACACACACACACACACACACACACACACACACACACACACACACACACACACACACACACACACACACACACACACACACACACACACACACACACTATAAGAGTCTGCACTCACAGTGATCTCATGTGGGGTACCCTTGTTGTCCCAGTGGTATCTGACTTGGTACTTCAGGGGGAAGAGGGTGTGGTCGGACCAGGAAGAGGGAGGGTCCCACTTCACTAACAACTTCAGCTTCCCTGGAACGGCTTGCAAGGTCACATTCACAAGGGGGCAAGCTTCACAGCTGAAGTTTGATACCATAGACTCTATATTCTGTCCTCCCTGTGTAAATAGTGACTTGGATCAGGCAGACCCACCCCAGCCCTCACATCTTTACCAAACCCAAACTGTGGAGTACAGAGAGAGGCACACTCTACCTATCCTCACAACTGAAGAGATCAAAACAGAAACTGATGGAGAGGGCTACAGAGTACCAGAACCAACTAGTGGCTCACAGCCTGTCAATAAATCCAGACTGTTCTGCAAGCGAGAAACCATGTCGATGTAAAGACTGTGGTAGGGGCTTCCACAATAATATAGGCTTGACTAATCATATGAGGATACACACAAGGGAAAAAACGTTTCGCTGTGAAGACTGGCAAATGTCTCAATAACAAAGGAATCTTAAATTGGCCATGCAAGATCTCACACAGGGGAGAAATCTTATTGGTGCAAAGACTGTAGCAAATAATTTGGCAACAAAGGAAACTTGACCATGCATATAAAAAAATACACACGGGTCTGGAGAGGAGAAGTCTTATCAGTGCAAAGACTGGCAAATACTTCAACAAGAAGGCAAAATTGACTAGACATAAGAAATGACATGCAGCGAAAATGAATTGGTGTAAAGACTGTGGCAAATGTTTTAGCACAAAGGTTTATTTATTCAGACATACAAAGCTACACTCAGGAGAAAATCCTTATCACTGTAAAGACTGTGGCCAATGTTTCAACCGTAAGGAAAACTTGACCCTCCATACAATATCTCACACGGGAGAAGTCTGACAGTTGTAATGAATGTGGCAAGTGCTTCAGCAAGATGAGAAATTTGACCATGCACATGAGATCTCACACAGGGGAGAAATCATATCAGTGCAGAGACTGACAAATGTTTTCCTTATAGGACAGGCTTGATAATGCATACCATGATACACAGAGGGGAGAAATAATTTCGCTGAAATGACTGTGGCAAATGCTTCAGACAGACAGCAACTGGGAAGACATATTAAAGGTTGTCACAGCAAGTAGAGAAAATGTTTTAGCTGTAAGGGTCACTTGACTGACCGTACAGTATCTCACACAGGGGTGAAATCATATGGCTGCATAGTCTGTGGATAATGCTTGAATCACAGTGGGCTTTTTTGGGCTCCCGAGTGGCGCAGTGGTCTAAGGCCCTGCATCTCATGCTTGAGGTGTCAATACAGACACTCTGGTTTGATTCCAGGCTGTATCACGACTGGCTGTGATTGCGAGTCCCAGATTTGGCCAGTGTATGCTGTCATTGTAAATAATAATTTGTTCATAACTGAAGTTTAAATAAAAAAATGTAAATAAAATTGACCAAGCATTTCATGTTAAATACAGGAAATTAACTGTATTGCTGTAAAAAAAAACTAAACACTCTGGCAAATGTTTCAGTTGCTCATTGGCTTTAAGGTATCCTGTATGAAATAAAAGCCTTTTATCACAATGAGCCATTTAAAAGATCTTCAGGTCTGTTTTTATTCACGCTATAAACAACATTTAAATTGTCGCAATCCTAGCTAATGAGACACCTTACAATTCCCACCAAATAGGTTGACCCTGTTGGGAAAATGCAGTAGCGTGATTGCCTTTCACGCCAGCAACTCAGGTTCTATTCCCGTTCCCTCAGTTGACAAATATATTTCATTACGTTTTTCTTATTAATAAATGTCATTCTGAAATCCTCTCTCTTATGATGGCAAATGTAATCCATCATTTATAATATTGCTGTGATGCAGATCCATGTTGACACTCGATTCCTTAGATAACGTAGTAGGGACTCAACCCCAGGTTCATGTACACAATAATTGTTTTCAATTCAAATGTAAATCATAAAACAATATTTATAGATTGAGTCAAATCAAATGCGTGTTTTTCTACATGAGCGACTTTTATTATGAAGGCTGGGCCTACCACGGAAGCGGAAGGGATTTTCTGCTCTTCTCAGAGATCGCATTACTGCAAGCTAGCTATATTTCGCTAACATTATCACAGTTTATCCTTCCATTTCTTCGCTAAAGTTAGGTTTTATTTCACATTAAGAATGTCAGAAAGAAAAGTTTTAAACGTAAGTACAATTCTTATTTACTATGTCTTGATTTATTTTCAATTCGCTGAAAACGGGCAGTTGTTTTGCGAATGTAACGTTTGCTAGCTAGCAGCAAGCTGCGTGTTGCTAATCAGGCTTGGCCATTGAAGCAAAAACTTTTCTATGCTCATGACACCAAGTTACACAATAGTAGTAGTTAGATCAATACGCTTAGCTAGCTATATAGCTAGTAGTCGTACTCATTGTACTAGCAAACTAGCTGTTTCTTGCCGATCTTTCCTTATGAGGATATACTGATATATAGCAGGCGCTTGCTGTAAACGTTGAATGTTTTCATCTCTTTATGTGAATTGTGTTTGTCTAATTATTGTATGTTTTCCTCTCGTTGTTGTAGCTAATGACTGATAAAGGCAATGTGAATCAGATATTTCGTAGTTAAATTACACTGCTGACTGTGTTCGTTCTCCTGTAGAAATACTACCCGCCAGACTTCGACCCAGCTAAAATACCCAAACTCAAGCTCCCTAAAGACAGGCAGTATGTGGTCCGGCTGATGGCTCCCTTCAACATGAGGTATGTTAACACTCTACAACCCTGCCCAGAAACCGGTACCATGAGTCGTGAGTGCATGAATGCTTGCGTGTGGTCTGACCCTGTCCCTGCGTGTGTTTCTTGCAGGTGTAAGACTTGTGGGGAGTACATTTATAAGGGGAAGAAGTTCAACGCCCGTAAGGAGACTGTGATGAATGAGCTCTACATGGGACTGCCCATCTTCCGCTTCTACATCAAGTGTACACGATGCCTGGCCGAGATCACCTTTAAGGTAAATCTGTTTCTGCGTGTGTGTGTGTAGACTGAGACATAAAACATAAACTACGTCTTAGAACAGTTTGTGTACTCGCCCAGTGTGTCTTGTCTACAGACTGATCCGGAGAACACAGACTATGCCATGGAACACGGTGCCACAAGGAACTTCCAGGCGGAGAAACTTCTAGAGGAGGAAGAGAAGAAGATAACTAAGGACAGAGAGGAGGAAGAGTTGAACAACCCTATGAAGGTACACTTCTATAAACAATGCTGGAGAATCTGACAGATTGGTGATATGTTCTCTACCAGGTTTCTGGAGAACCGTACCGATGTTGTGTTGAAGAGCCATGCTGATGATCCTTTCTAGGTGTTGGAGAACCGTACGCGGGACTCTAAGATGGAGATGGAGGTTCTGGAGAATCTTCAGGAGCTCAAGGAGTTGAACCAGAGACAGGCTTCGGTGGACTTCGAAGGAATGCTGGGAACATACAAAGAGCTGGAGCAGAGGACTAAAGAGCAGGAGAAGGAGGAGGACGAGAGGGAGACACGGTGAGTACAGACAGGGAGGGAGGAGGACGAGAGGGAGACACGGTGAGTACAGACAGGGAGGGAGGAGGACGAGAGGGAGACGCGGTGAGTACAGAGGGAGTGAGGGAGGAGGGAGGAGGACGACGAGAGAGGGAGACACGGTGAGTACAGACAGGGAGGGAGGAGGAGGACGACGAGAGGGAGACACGGTGAGTACAGACAGGGAGGGAGGAGGACGAGAGGGAGACGCGGTGAGTACAGGGGGAGGGAGGAGGACGAGAGGGAGACGCGGTGAGTGCAGGGGGAGGGAGGAGGACGAGAGGGAGACGCGGTGAGTGCAGGGGGAGGGAGGAGGACGAGAGGGAGACGCGGTGAGTGCAGGGGGAGGGAGGAGGACGAGAGGGAGACGCGGTGAGTGCAGGGGGAGGGAGGAGGACGAGAGGGAGACGCGGTGAGTGCAGGGGGAGGGAGGAGGACGAGAGGGAGACGCGGTGAGTGCAGGGGGAGGGAGGAGGACGAGAGGGAGACGCGGTGAGTGCAGGGGGAGGGAGGAGGACGAGAGGGAGACGCGGTGAGTGCAGGGGGGGAGGAGGACGAGAGGGAGACGCGGTGAGTGCAGGGGAGGGAGGAGGACGAGAGGGAGACGCGGTGAGTGCAGGGGGAGGGAGGAGGACGAGAGGGAGACGCGGTGAGTGCAGGGGGGAGGGAGGACGAGTGCAGGGAGAGACGCGGTGAGTGCAGGGGGAGGGAGGAGGACGAGAGGGAGACGCGGTGAGTGCAGGGGGACGAGGGGAGGAGGAGTGCAGGGGGGAGACGCGGTGAGTGCAGGGGGAGTGCAGGGAGGACGAGAGGGAGACGCGGTGAGTGCAGGGGAGGGAGGGAGGGGAGACGAGTGCAGGGAGGGAGGGAGACGCGGTGAGTGCAGGGGGAGGGAGGAGGACGAGAGGGAGACGCGGTGAGTGCAGGGGGCGGGAGGGAGTGCAGGACGAGGGGAGACGCGGTGAGTGCAGGGGGAGGGGGAGGAGAGTGCAGGGGGCGAGACGCGGTGAGTGCAGGGGGGGCGAGGGGAGAGGGTGAGTGCAGGGGGGGACGCGGTGAGTGCAGGGGGGGAGGGAGGCAGGGGGCGAGAGGGGAGACGCGGTGCAGGGCAGGGGGGGGGCGACGGGAGGCAGGGGGGCGAGAGGGGGGAGACGCGGTGAGTGCAGGGGGGCGAGGGAGGAGGACGAGTGCAGGGGGCGGGGCGAGGGGGAGACGCGGTGAGTGCAGGGGGAGGGGGAGGAGTGCAGGGGGGCGAGGGGGAGACGCGGTGAGTGCAGGGGGGACGGGGGGAGGAGAGTGCAGGGGGACGAGGGGGAGGGAGACGCGGTGAGTGCAGGGGGAGGGAGGGGGAGACTCGACGAGAGGGGAGACGCGGTGAGTGCAGGGGGAGGGAGAGTGCAGGGGGGAGGACGAGGGGGAGACGCGATGAGTGCAGGGGGGAGGGGGGAGACGCGATGAGTGCAGGGGGAGGGGAGGAGAGTGCAGGGGGGGCGAGGGGGAGACGCGATGAGTGCAGGGGGGCGAGGGGGAGACGCGATGAGTGCAGGGGGGCGCGAGGGGAGACGCGATGAGTGCAGGGGGCGAGGGGGAGACGCGATGAGTGCAGGGGGCGAGGGGGAGACGCGATGAGTGCAGGGGGCGAGGGGGAGACGCGATGAGTGCAGGGGGGGCGAGGGGGAGACGCGATGAGTGCAGGGGGAGGGGACGAGGTGCAGGGGGGGAAACGCGATGAGTGCAGGGGGGGCGAGGGGAGACGCGATGAGTGCAGGGGGCGAGGGGGAGACGCGATGAGTGCAGGGGGGGGGAGGAGGACGAGAGGGAGACGCGGTGAGTGCAGGGGGAGGGAGGAGGATGAGAGGGAGACGCGGTGAGTGCAGGGGGAGGGAGGAGGACGAGAGGGAGACGCGGTGAGTGCAGGGGGAGGGAGGAGGACGAGAGGGAGACGCGGTGAGTATAGAGAGGAATGATGAAGAGGGAAATTGTTAAGCAACGCATTACAAAATGCATAAGCATAACAAAATGGTTATGTATGTGTTACAGGGAGATGCTAGAGAGAGCTCTAGTGAAGAGGTTAAGAGACTCTGACTCTGACTCAGACCAGGAGGGCGAGAGCAGCAGCAGACCAAAGAAACCCAGCACAGACAGACCTACTGACATCCTCACCACAGACAGACTCACTGACCCACAGGTAACACACACACCAAACACACACAGGCCTCACAATACATGTTAACCAACATGCCTACTTATGTCCTGTGTGTTGTTTCTGCAGGGACTGTCAGTGGGGGGGGTGAAGAAGGCCAAGGTGGAGAGCTGGGAGAGAAGTGTGGGGGGGCTGGGAGGTGGAGGGGCACTGGGATCACTGGTGTTGAGGAAGAAACCAGTGACCTCTGTCCCCAAACCTGATACCAGAGTAACTCCTGCAGGCTCTAACACACAGACAGGTGAGCTATGGAGGCTTTAACATAAGCTTTATGGCAGGAACTGCAATATCGAAATGACTTTGTATACACCGAGGTGTTTTCCTGCTGAAGGCGTCAGCGTGCTTCAGTTCGACAGGCGCCTAGCCAAACTAGTGTGCTTGTACTCCTTTAAAAGACCTTCGCTCGAAAAATGAGGGAAAAAAACAGTAATAGTATTTTTCATTTTGAGACATTGTAGCCAGTGTACACTTCCCCCTAAATAGAACGCAGGAAATCTGGCATACATTTTTTATTATTATTTTGTTGTACTTTTTCTCCTCAATTTCGTGATGAATCCAATTGGTAGTCAGTCTTGTCCCGTCACTGCAACTCCCGTATGGACTCGGAAGAGGCAAAGGTCGAGAGTCACGCGTCCCCCGAAACACGACCCCACCAAGCCTCACTGCTTCTTGACACACTGTTGTCTTAACCCGTAATCCAGCCGCACCAATGTGTCGGAGGAAACACCGTACAGCTGGCAACCGAAGTCATTTTGACGAGGAGATCTTAGTCGTGCAATTTTACATCTAACTAAGATGTTTGGTGCAGTATTTCTCAATGAAAACATTTGCATTAAAAAAACGAGTCGTCTCGTTGAATAACAAACTTTATTGAAGAATCTCTACTGTTGACCAATCACTGACGAAGGGGCGTAGACTTAGGCTCCGAACTTCAGCTGTTCGGGCACACACTCATTTTTTTCTGGAGGCAAGCCTGAAAAACCCTCGCTGAAAACAGACCAAAACATAGCCATAATATATGCAAGAAGTCTTCCAGCTGTGAAGCATGCGGGCGCCTTTACAGCTGTCAATAACAACAGGATTCTGTCGTTATTGGCTCTTACCAATGTCTCAATGGACAGTGCAGCCCGAGAGGGGACAATTGTAGCAGTATTTTGTCTGTTTGCACTGCAGGAAGTCACTCTGCTCTACATGTTGTAGGGCTGAAGATACTTTTACTGCTATTTCTGTCATTCTAACCTCTCTACTTTCTGCTTTGCAGTTTCAAAGGCAGCTGCTATTGTACCGACGGCGGCTACTAAGCCAATCACAGCACAGAATGGGTCGTCGTCCCTCAGCCTCCTGGGGGCGTATTCCGACAGTGATGACAGCAACAACAGTGAATGAGAGAAAGGCTGGTGACGCTTTGGCAAATCAAAAGGCTCCGTCTGTCTGAACTTTGATATGGAAATGTGTTGATGTGATGTTGGGCCACCTGTTCCACACAACCCAGGACAGTTTTGAATTTTCAAGATCACAAGGATGGTTATTAGGTGTAGCAAAGGGGTAAGCAATTTGATGCCTGTGATGATTTAAAACTGCTGTAGTTGTTTTGGAGTAAATAGTTAGCGGCCTGAATTTTATCATCCTGCTTTGTGATCCTTACCCCCAATGTAATTAGTTTTCACCTGTGATTTTAGAAAATATATATTTGAAATGTTCATCTACCAACTACCCTCTGACTTTGTAAATGTATAAGTCATGTTTTGACTTTTCATTAAATACTTATTTTCTCTTGTGCCCTACCCAATTTGAATACAATGTCTGACTTTTCTGGAGTCATAAAAATGAACTTTAGTGTGTTTTTTATTTACAGTTTTGTGTTATTGGGCAGGGGTCTCTGAACTGGTCCTGGAGAGACACTGCGTGTTGAGGTTGTAAATGTAGGCCTGTGTTGCAGATAGAAATACCAGATGTTTATTTTTGTTTAACCTTTTAACTAGTCATGTCAGTTATGAACAAATTCTTATTTAGAATGAGGGCCTAGGAACAGTGGGTTAACTGCCTTGTTCAAGGGCAGAACAACAGATTTTTACCTTGTCAATTGGGATTCAATCTAGCAACCTTTCGGTTACTGGCCCAATGCTCTAACCACTAGGCTACCTGCCACAAATAATAGAGTTTACTTGATAATTTCATCTACACATGACTTTACCCAAAGATCTCAATTCTCAGCTGTAGTAGGCCGCTTTTGTAAGTTTAGAACATGAAATCAATTTGACAGAAGCAGATAACTTTTTCTAAAATGCTCCTTGATTGAACTTCAAGTTATCAGACCTATATCCATCCTGCCCTGCCTATCTAAGGTCTTCTTCGAAAGCCAAGTCAACAAACAGGTCACTGACCATCTCGAATCCCACCGTACCTTCTCCGCTGTGCAATCTGGTTTCCGAGCCGGTCACGGGTGCACCTCAGCCACACTCAAGGTACTAAACGATATCATAACCGCCATCGATAAAAGACAGTACTGTGCAGCCATCTTCATCGACCTTGCCAAGGCTTTCGACTGTCAATCACCATATTCTTATTGGCAGACTCCGTAGCCTCGGTTTTTCGGATGACTGCCTTGCCTGGTTCACCAATTACTTTGCAGACAGAGTTCAGTGTGTCAAATCTGAGGGCATGCTGTCCGGTCCTCTGGCAGTCTCTATGAGGGTGCCACAGGGTTCAATTCTCGGGCCGACTCTTTTCTCTATATATCAATGATGTTGCTCTTGCTGCGGGCGATTCCCTGATCCACCTCTACGCAGACGACACCATTCTATATACTTTCGGCCCGTCATTGGACACTGTGCTATCTAACCTCCAAACGAGCTTCAATGCCATACAACACTCCTTCCGTGGCCTCCAACTGCTCTTAAACGCTAGTAAAACCAAATGCATGCTTTTCAACCGATCGCTGCCTGCACCCGCCCGACTAGCATCACCACCTGGATGGTTCCGACCTTGAATATGTGGACATCTATAAGTACCTAGGTGTCTGGCTAGACTGCAAACTCTCCTTCCAGACTCATATCAAACATCTCCAATCGAAAATCAAATCAAGAGTCTGCTTTCTATTCCGCAACAAAGCCTCCTTCACTCACGCCGCCAAGCTTACCCTAGTAAAACTGACTATCCTACCGATCCTCGACTTCGGCGATGTCATCTACAAAATTGCTTCCAACAATCTGTTTTGTCACCAAAGCACCTTATACTACCCACCACTGCGACTTGTATGCTCTAGTCGGCTGGCCCTCGCTACATATTCATCGCCAGACCCACTGGCTCCAGGTCATCTACAAGTCCATGCTAGGTAAAGCTCCGCCTTATCTCAGTTCACTGGTCACGATGGCAACACTCATCCGTAGCACGCGCTCCAGCAGGTGTATCTCACTGATCATCCCTAAAGCCAACATCTCATTTGGCCGCCTTTCGTTCCAGTACTCTGCTGCCTGTGACTGGAACGAACTGCAAAAATTGCTGAAGCCGGAGACTTTTATCTCCCTCACCAACTTCAAACATCAGCTATCTGAGCAGCTTACCGATTGCTGCAGCTGTACATAGTCTATTGGTAAATAGCCCACTCATTTTCACCTACCTCATCCCCATACTGTTTTTATTTATTTACTTTTCTGCTCTTTTGCACACCAATATCTCTACCTGTACATGACCATCTGATCATTTATCACTCCAGTGTTAATCTGCAAAATTGTAATTATTTGCCTACCTCATGCATTTTGCACACATTGTATATAGACTCCCCCCCCTTTTCTACTGTGTTATTGACTTTGTTTACTCCATGTGTAACTCTGTGTTGTCTGCTCACACTGCTATGCTTTATCTTGGCCAGGTTGCAGTTACAAATGAGAACTTGTTCTCAACTAGCCTATCTGGTTAAATAAAGGTGAAATAAAAATATATATATTTTTTAAATCACACTAAATTGGCTACTGAACAGGCACTGGTGTGTACTTGACTCAACAATCAAGTGATTGTAACAATGGAAACGACAACAAAAAAAACTGCTCTCTCACACAGTCATACTCCCCACTTGTCCTGGGGAACTAGAACATTCAGGTGTTCTCTTCCACCTCATCTGGCATGGAAAAGGAGATTTGGCCCCTGTCTCCCTGTACAGCATGTCAACTCTCTGCCTGCACATTCATTGTGACACGCTTGCATAGTGTCGTGGCTCTGTTGAAACAGATGTGGTTAGGGCGGTTCAAATGTATTGCTGGCTACTAATGCGTTTGGAATGAAAGATGACACTCGATGCCTGATCAACATGATCATCTGCCGGTGTGGTAGGGTACGTTTCCGAAAGGGGTTTGGCATGTTCTTTATTTGAGCTGCTGATCTCTCCTGGCAGGCTGGCACGTGCCCTGTAGGTGGAGTTTTTGTTTATTGCTAAAAAACACTTTTTTTTAAGTGAATAGAATAAAATATATACATTTAGCCAAAACATTCAAAGACAGCCTGTGTTAAATAGTATAAATAAAAGCCAAAGTTTTTGTTTTTTTGTCAGTAAAAAAAATCTGAAATGTTGGCCATTCATTCTCAGATTCGCTCAGATGTCACTATGTGGTGAAGATCTCTGAGCCCTTGCCTCACACTGATTGTCATGATAAAGATGATTCAGATCCAGTAGGAGTGACATTTTTGGAGAAAGTGGACCCTTGCCTTTTGGCTGCCCAATATGTGGTTTCTGGTTGGGTGAAAATGGAATTGGGTTGAATCAGTGAAGGTAACCTGAAGTGGACTTGTGGTTCTTTTTTTGTGTTTTCTCCACCCAGACGGAGCTGAGGACAAGACCTGTTACTTGCTTTGCTCTCAGAAACAGGGTGCCGTTGAAAGGAGTGATTACTGGGGTAAGGGTGGAGGTGGAGCAACTGAAATAGATGATTCCCGGTGTCTGTGATGCCTGCCATTTGGTGCAACGCAGACCCGATGGCGAGCATGGTGAAACAGAAGAGTCGCTGTCTGTCCTTTTGAGTTTTAATTCTGAGTCGTTACCTGACAAAAATCATGTTAGGCTATATCACTTATCCCGTAAGAGCTTTTGTGCCGAACCCACTACGGTGTTTCAGGTGCCAAGCTTATGGTCATGTTGCAGCAGTGTAGAAGGGAGATTCCCATATGTGAGAAGTGTGCAGGAGGGCATGGGACAAATGACTTTGTAGCATCAGCAGTATGTGTTAACTGTAGGGTAGCCTTGGTCATGACTATCAGTTCCATTACACATACGAGTCATTAGACGAAGGAGTCTTCTGTAGGGGGGAGTTTTGTTAAGAATTACAAAGCTCGGTCTGAACATTAACACATGTATGGTTTTAGAAGCATAAGGACCTTGTCTTTCATATAAAAAACAAGAGTTTTAATTGATACAACTTTATAGTGCTAGGGTTAAGATTCCCACATGGCCATATTTCCATGTTACAGCTCTTGTTTACGGAAAACAGACATATGACAGAGTGGACTACCTGTGCCAATTAGCTATTTGTGTCTCCGAACACCTGTGTGTCAACAGAAGACAAACGCCACAAATGTGTTTTCACTGAAAAATACTGTCCGCTGCAACTGTGTTAAAGATACTGCTTTTAAACACGGCAATGTGACCGGGGACAATTGTATGGTTAAACAGTACAAATACGGCCTACACTATAAAAATTAGGGGTTCAACAAGGGTTCTTTTAAGATCCTCAGTTCTTAGAAGAACCTTAGGGTTCTTGGAACTCAAAATGGCCCCCAATAGGTTCTTCCAAGAACCCCATAGGAGGTCGGGTTCATGGTGGAACCTCCTTTGTTGGTGGGGGTTATTGCAGCAACCTAACTGCCCAACTGAAACATTTCGATTTGAAAAGACAGGTACATAACTGAGAATTTTTAAAGATTTCCTACATTTTTAGGTGAGGTTTGTCCCTAGAATGATCTAAATTGATATTGTTTTATCATGATACCATCTATCTTTACATATTTGTGCAAATCTTTCTAAAACAGAAAATGGACACAATTCAATGGATATCAATCAACAGAGGTAAGAATATGTAGGCTATAAGAATATGCTCAATAAAAACTTTTGATAATGCTTTTCATATACATACCTTGTCCATAATGTAGAGGCCTATGGGATATTTGAAGAAGTAAGGGAGGAGGATGGTAAATGTGATCTGCATAACATACCAATTGACATATCTTTGTATGCCTCGTCTGTATACTTAGACACAAAAGTGAGCATTTCACTGTACCCTGCAATTACAAATGCGACTCTGTGCATGTGACAAAAAAAAAATCTAATCTAACTGGTAAAACAGTGGACAGTAAGTGTATATTTTGCATTTGTGATATTATTTTGATGTGATATGAAAGTAGAAGTATTTATGTTTCTAGAACAATACTGCAAATGAGAATCGATTCACATTTAGATGGAGTATTTGTCTGTTTTGGCTTCCAGAGCCAATTCACCAATTAAACAGAACATTTAAGGTCCTTGGACTAATGAGTAATGTTAGGCTCCTTTAGTCCAATAATAGGCTAACTGTAGGGGTGCTCATGTTCCTGGGGATCAGAAGTCTCCAGTGCCAGAGAGGCAGTGAAGAAAGTAGAGGAAGATGTGTCAAGGGTAAGGGATCCTAGAGGCTCCAGGTGAGTAGTAGAATGTTGCCAGTACAGAGTGATAGGCCTACGAATGAAGTGTGCTTCAGGAAGGTTGGCTTTTTAGTGTTTATTGCTATTGCTGTCAACTATCCTGCAGGAATAGATTGTAAAATCACAGAAAATAGGTGTTGTGATGGCAGCTGCAGAGAAGTACTTGGGTTTACAAGATTTTAAAGCAGGACGGTGTCCCGTCCTCCCAGACCCTCTGCCTGGTATAGGATCAGATAGGTTCGAAATAGTGGAATGGAGTGGTGGCTTTTTTTAATGAGTGAAGGGTTGGCAATACTTTTTTTTTTGTATTACGAAGTATAATGGATTTATACTCCAGTCCATTTGGTGGCGGTAATGGGCCATTAATATTGGATGCCAACCGCCGTTAAACCCCACCGAATAATACTTTCTTGTAGCTAGCTAACCATTTCGGACTAAAATAGTCGAATTAGTTAGCTTTAGCCAACTAGCTAGCTAGCTTGCTAACTGAAATAATATTCTACAAAATGCATTTAATCTTTGTTTTAAACTGACTGACGTAGCGTAGTTAATTTACGTTGGTGGCAGGCAAACTTGTTTTCTTCAGCTCCAGCCGAGGGAAGCTAACGTTAGCAAGCTACAATGACATTTCTGTGAATTCATGGGGGTGGACACACAATTAAATACGTAATTGGCTGACGGCCACGATTTCCATCAAAACGTAAGTATCGTTTTTATATTATGCAAATATAAGCTACATAGCCAACGTTAGCTAGTTAACGTTATGTCTTCAATGTTGCACCAAACATGACTAACGTTAGCTAGCTAACATCAGCTGATTATAGCCAAACATTCGTAGTAGGTAACGTTATATCCATGACTGAGTAGCTTGTCAGTCGCATTCCAGATTCAAACGAAATATAGCCTTCTTGTAAATATAAAAATATGGAAATACAGTGCTATATGTAACCAGATAACAAACAGTTACTACTCTCTCAAACGTTAGTTTGATGAATGCATGAATGAATATTCGCATTAGCGTATATATAACCAGATAACGTATCCAGTTACTACTCTCTCAAACGTTAGTTTGATGAATGCATTCCAAGCATCTGCCTCTAACCCTAGGAAGCTCTTTCTCCTCAGAAAAGAAGATCGACGACATCTCCTCGTTTGCTAAGTCAAACAACACCGCCTGCTCACACTGCCCTATTCTGACCTCTTTCTCCTCTCTCTCCAGATGAAATCTCGCGTCTTGTGAAACCCTATCCCCTCCTCTCTTCTCCAGAATCATATAGCCTTCTTGTCAAAAGCAAAGGAAATAGGTAGCTAGTCCGAGTGATTGAAAGAGTCCTTTCTCTGTTCTCCCTCTATGTTATATATATATCACTTGGCATTTCCGGAGACCTACAGACCAGTAATCCCTCCGAAACTCTTGAACGTGCCTCACATGGTCTCTCCTACCAAAGCTCATTGCTATGCAGACCCTGACTCGCTCCTATGGCGTGGCGAGAATCTGTCTCCTCACACAATTAATCTTCTCCTTTCCCCCTTCTGATGACCAGGTGGCGAATCGCATCTCTGCATGTCTGGCTATCAACCTCACGTGCTCTTCCTCCCGGGGAAGGACTGTTTGATGATCTCGCCATTGACATCCATTGTGTCCTCCTCCCAGAGCGCTAAGAACCTTAACAACTTCTCAACTAACATCAAGGCGGTGGCCCGTTCCTGAGGTTCATCCTGCCTCACATGTCCCTGCCCCCATTAAACCCTACAACTCATCCAGAACGCCGCAGCCCGTCTAGTGTTCAATCAAGTTCTCTCATGGCTTCCAGTCAAGTTACATTAAGGGCACTGGAGACCTCGCTCAGCTAAGTCAAAACTTTAGCCTAGCTTTATCTAGCTCCGATCCTCCTGTCACAAAGCAAAGGATACATAGGTAGCTAGTGTGATTGAAAGAGTCCTTTCTTTTGCTCAATATGTTATATATATATGGGCCTTTAAACAACTAGGGCCCCGAGTTTTTCCTGTCCATGTCCACTGCCCCCATACCAATCAAGTTATGTCATTAGTTACATTAGAACGTTAATATTCCTCTTAGATAAATTGTCTGACCTACCCTGATCACTTACATTGTCCAATGACTGACTGCCAGACCCAGTGTTTTATTCCCATATTCCCTCTCACACCCAGTTTGATGAGCATCCACTGAATGCCTGTGTGTTGTTTTTACTTATTCCATTGTCACGGTAAACACATTATTGGAAGTGTTGACAGTGTTTGTTAGATACAATGTAATATTCTGATTTATTCTCCTTCCCTCAGACCCATGGCAAAGTGGTTAAAGGACTACCTGAACTTCGGCAGCCGTCGAGACGGCCCCCAGCTTCCGCGTCCTGACTACACAGAGAGTGCGATCCTGAGGGCCTACAGAGCCCAGAAAGACCTGGACTTTGAAGACCCCTACCAGAGCGCAGAGAAACCACAAAATGGTGGCTGCAGGGGGACAGTAAGCCTGCATGCATTTCCTGCCTTCGCTTCTGTCCTTCCCAACGATGCAGAGGTGGGAAATGTTATATCTTCTGCTGTTATTACAGCAGAGGAGGCTGGTTGGCAGAGATATAGGAGGACTGGCTCAATGTAATTGCTGGAATGGGTTGGATTTAACAGTATCAAACACTTGGCTTTACAGGTGTTATGACCATGTTATTACAGGTCTTTAAAGGTTGTTATAATGTATTCCAGGTGAAGGTGGTGTCTCCCAAACACAGGCTGATCAAGGTGGATTCTCAGGAGTTCAGTCGCAGTAAGATCCCCCTGAGCCCCGTCACCATCCACCAGGAACCGGTATGGCATGACAGTTGTTGTTTTTATTGTTGATCTCCCTCTTTCATGTTATTTTCTCACTATCCCACCCACCCTCCATCACTCTCTTTAGGTGCTTCCCTCTGCTCCTGCAGCAGTAGGGGACTCCGACACTGTCTACTCGGACCCGTTTGATGCCAGACCAGTTCCACGGCTTAGAGCAGATTGGGAGCCTAACCCCAGCCCACACCTTTCCTTGGGCCTCAGCCCCATCACCAGTCCTACCCTGGTAGCCTTCAGCCCTAACCCGATCCTAGGGTTCAGTCTCCGTCCAGGGGACAGCAGCAGCTACATGGAACCCTTTGAAGCCCAGAGGGTCATCACAGGTTGGTTACTTTTAGCTGTTGCCTACACACCCACACATTGTGGCCGTGTGTCACACATTTGATGGTTTTAAAATCTAAATGTCCTTTTCAACACTCTGTCCATATCATACCAAACACACGTTATCATACATACAAAGCAAAACACAAAACACCGTGTTTCTACACCTGCATTGCTTGCTGTTTGGGGTTTTAGGCTGGGTTTCTGTACAGCACTTTGAGATATCAGCTGATGTACGAAGGGCTATATAAATAAAATTTGATTGATTGATTGATTGGACTTCACGCCTGGCTGTCTAAAATGACTGACATACTACTGAGATGCATAGACTCACAGTTAATTAATTGATTGTGTGTGTAGAGCTCCAGCAGGGCCCAGAGCGGGGCCGACCAGGAGTGGGCAGTGGAAGGGTTGGGATCGGAGATCAACTCTATGATGACCCCTACGATGAGAGGACTCGACATCGCCACCGGGAAGCGCCACCGCAGCAGGGGAGAGAGTTCCTCAGGGACGAACCGGTAACAATCTTCTTCTTATTCTTCTCTGTTTTGATTTCATCATCCTCCTACATCCTCTCCTCTTCCTCTTCCAGAGAGAGGTCAGAGAGAGCAGGCTGCCCCAGGACGATGAGAGACCAGCAGAGGAGTACGACCAGCCCTGGGAATGGAAGAAGGACAACATCTCCAAAGCTCTAGCAGGTAGATATCTAATAGAGGAAAGCATCACTGAATTGTTGGGCTCTAAAATACATAATCTCTAAAGTTCTAGCAAGTAGACCAGTGCTATGCTCTATTCTGGTGTAGGAGGCACTCAGTAGATGCTGCAGTTTTACATTTTAATAATAAATAATAATAATATATGCCATTTAGCAGACGCTTTTATCCAAAGCGACTTACAGTCATGTGTGCATACATTCTACGTAGCCGACACTCTTATCCAGAGAGATTTACAGGACCAATCAGATTTCAGTGCCTTGCTCAAGGGCACATTTTTCACCTAGTCTGTGCCGGGATTCGAACCAGCGACCTTTCGGTAACTGGCTCAAATCTCTTAACCACTAGACTACCTGTTGCCCAGCTATTTAAGTAGTTGGCTAATAAAACTCTCCATTTGTAGTGAAGTTTGAGGGGGCGGAGTGGGAGAAGTCGTTAGGCCAGTCAGACCAGGCCAAACTACCCAGGACCAGCCCCACAGCCCCAGGGGGTGCAGCCAACCTTCGGAGGCCTGGTGACACCCCCCCTATCCTGGGTGAGAGAGTGGACCCCTGCCTGCCCCTGGAGAGACAGGTGTAAGTTCCTCCCCTCAACCGCTGACTCTCAGTATAATTTAAGAAGCTCCCCCTGGCCGTGTGTGACAATTGTGTCCCTTGCTATGCGTGACACGGTAATATGTCCCCCTTGCAGGTGGTACCACGGTGCTGTGAGTCGTGCGGAGGCAGAGACTCTACTGACGTTGTGCAAAGAGAGTTCCTACCTGGTGAGGAAGAGCCAGACCTGCCCACAAGACTACTCTCTCTCCCTCAGGTACCTTTACACACTCTCCCTCTCTCATTCTCCTGGTGTTATTTTTTTTGTTAGTTTGTTTTTCTCCACAATTTTGTGGTATCCAATTGGTAGTTAGTCTTGTCCCATCGCTGCAACTCCCGTACGGACTCGGGAGAGGCGAAGATCGAGAGCCGTGCGTCCCCCGAAACACAACCCAGCCAAGTCGCACTGCTTCTTGACACAACGCCCGCTAAACCCGGAAGCCAGCCACACCAATGTGTCGGAAGAAACACCTGGCGACCATGTCAGCTTGCATTGTGCCTGGCCCGCCACAGGAGTCGCTAATGCGCGATGGGACAAGGACGGCCGGCCAAACCCTCCCCTAAAACGGACGATGCTGGGCCAATTGTGCGCCGCCCCATGGGTCCGGGCGCGGCCGGCTGCGACAGAGCCTGGACTTGACCCAGGATCTCTAGTGCCTTAGACCACTGGACCACTCAGGAAGCCTTCCTGATGTTCTACATTATGCCAATCACATCATCGTAAATGGGTTTTCCATGGGTTTTCCATATTTATCTAGGCCCTAATAAGGTGTTAAGGTTTTTTTATTTATTTTTAATTTCACCTTTTATTTAACCGGGTATCCTAGTTGAGAACAAGTTCTCATTTGCAACTGCGGCCTGGCCAAGATAAAGCAAAGCAGTGTGACACAGACAACAACAGAGTTACACATGGAGTAAACAATAAACAAGTCAATGACACAGTAGAAAAAATAAAGTCTATATACAGTGTGTGCAAAAGGCATGAGGAGGTAGGCAATAGGTGAATGCACCAATTTGTAAGTCGCTCTGGATAAGAGCGTCTGCTAAATGACGTAAATGTAAATGTAAATGTAAATGCAATAAATAGGCCATAGTAGTGAATAATTACAATTTAGCAGATTAACACTGGAGTGATAAATGAGCAGATGATGTGCAAGTAAAGCAGAAAAGTAAATAAAATAAAAACAGTATGGGGATGAGGTAGGTAGATTGGGTGGGTGGGCTATTTACAGATGGACTATGTACAGCTGCAGCGATCGGTTAGCTGCTCAGATAGTTGATGTTTAAAGTTGGTGAGGGAAATCAAAGGTCAACTTCAGCAAATTTGTTTATTTATTTATTTATTTTTTTGGGCAATTCGTTCCAGTCACTGGCAGCAGATATCTGGAAGGAAAGGCGGCCAAATGAGGTGTTGGCTTTGGGGATGATCAGTGAGATATATCTGCTGGAACGTGTGCTACGGGTGGGTGTTATCGTGACCAGTGAACTGAGATAAGGTGGAGCTTTACCTAGCATAGACTTATAGATGACCTGGAGCCAGGCGATGAATATGTAGCGAGGGCTGGCCGACTAGAGCATACAGGTCGCAGTGGTATAAGGTGATTTGGTAACAAAACAGATGGCACTGTGATAGACTGCATCCAGTTTGCTGAGTAGAGTGTTGGAAGCTATTTTGTAGATGACATCGCCGAAGTCGAGGATCGGTAGGATAGTCAGTTTTATAAGGGTAAGTTTGGCGGCGTGAGTGAAGGAGGCTTTGTTGCGAAATAGAAAGACTATTCTAGATTTGATTTTGGATTGGAGATGTTTAATATGAGTCTGGAAGGAGAGTTTACAGTCTCGCCAGACACCTAGGTATTTATAGTTGTCCACATATTCTAGGTCGGAACCGTCCAGGGTGGTGATGCTGGTCGGGCGGGCGGGCAGCGGGCGGGTGCGGGCAGCGAGCGGTTGAAAAGCATACATTTAGTTTTACTAGAGTTTAAGAGTAGTTGGAGGCCACGGAAAGAGTGTTGTATGGCATTGAAGCTCGTTTGGAGGTTAGTTGGCACAGTGTCCAAGGAAGGGCCAGAAGTATACAGAATGGTGTCGTCTGCGTAGAGGTGGATCAGGGAATCGCCCGCAGCAAGAGCGACATCATTGATGTATACAGAGAAAAGAGTCAGCCTGAGAATTGAACCCTGTGGCACCCCCATAGAGACTGCCAGAGGTCCGGACAACATGCCCTCCGATTTGACACACTGAACTCTGTCTGCAAAGTAGTTGGTGAACCAGGCGAGGCAGTCATTAGAAAATCCAAGTCTGCCGATAAGAATAAGGTGATTGACAGAGTCGAAGGCCTTGGCCAGGTCGATGAAGACTGCTGCACAGTACTGTCTTTTCTCGATGGCGGTTATGATATCGTTTAGTACCTTGAGTGTGGCTGAGGTGCACCCGTGACTGGCTCGGAAGCTGGATTGCACACAGCGGAGAAGGTACGGTGGGATTCGAAATGGTCAGTGATCTGTTTATTAACTTGGCTTTCGAAGACTTTATAAAGGCAGAGCAGGATGGATATAGGTCTGTAACAGTCTATGGTGTCACCCCCTTTGAAAAGGGGGATGACTGCGGCAGCTTTCCAATCTTTAGGGATTTCAGACGATATGAGAGGTTGAACAGGCTGGTAATGGGGGTTGCAACAATGGCGGCGGATAGTTTTAGAAATAGAGGGTCCAGATTGTCTAGCCCAGCTGATTTGTATGGGTCCAGGTTTTGCAGCTCATTCAGAACATTTGCGATCTGGATTTGGGTGAAGGAGAAGCTGGGGAGGTTCGGGCGAGTAGCTGCGGGGGAGGCGGAGCTGTTGGCCGGGGTAGGAGTAGCCAGGAGGAAGGCATGGCCAGCCGTTTAGAAATGCTTATTGAAATGGTCAATTATTGTTGATTTATAAGTGGTGAGCGTGTTACCTAGCATCAGTGCAGTGGGCAGCTGGGTGGAGGTGCTCTTGTAACGCTGCTCTCTCTTTTTCTCTCTCCTCTCTCTTTCAGGAGTTGTCAGGGCTTCATGCATATGAAGTTCACTCGGAGTTCAGAGAGTCGTTACGTCCTGGGAGAGAACAGTCCTCCATTCTCCTCTGTACCAGAGGTCATCCACTACTACACCATGCACAAACTACCTATCAGAGGAGCTGAACACCTGTCTCTGCTCTACCCTGTCATAGTACAGACCCTCTGACCCTTCTCCACTCATTATCAGCATCCCAACTGGCACCCTAATCCCTACGTAGTGCACTACTTTAGTGCACTCTGATCAAAAGTAGTGCACTATATAGGCAATAGAGTGGAACATGCCTATATGTGATACTATTACAGAAGGTGCTGTCGTCTGCGGAGATGCTAACATGGCTGCTGTGGAACTGTGTGATGTTTTTCTTAGAGAGTCAACATGGTTCTGGTAGAAACCACAATGGTTAAACTATATATGGCCAAAGGCAAATGCTGTAACAGAGCAGGTTACTGTATGTCAATAGTGTTATTGATCATCTGTCTGGCACATTGATTAGCTAGCTGTACCAGGGTGGGAGTTTCATCCCATAGTGCTATACAGTAGAACGCTACATCGCTATAGTGGAAAGCTATTATAGAAACGTGTGCTTGAAAGCTATTTCAGTACTTGTATGTATGAATGCTGGTATTATACCCCGAGTGTACAAAATATTAGGAACACCTCCTGATATTGAGTTGCACCCCCTTTTGCCCTCTGTACAGCCTCAGTTCGCCGGGGCATGGACTACAAGGTGTTGAAAGCGCTCCACGGTGATACTGGCCCATGTTGACTCCGATGCTTCCAACACTTCCCAAGTTGGATGTCCTTTGAGTGGTGGACCATTATTGATACACACAAACTGTTGTGTAAAAAACCCAGCAGTGTTGCAGTTCTTGACACACTCAAATCGGAGTGCCTACTACCACGTCCTGTTCAAAGGCATTTAAATATTTTGTCTTGCCCATTCACCCTCTGAATGGCACATATACACAATCCATGTCTGAATTGTCTCAAGGCTTAAGAAATCCTCCTTTAACCTGTCTCCTCCACTTCATAGACACAGATGACATCAATAAGGGATCATAGCGTTCGCCTAGTCGGAATGTAATGGGAAGAGCAGGTGTTCCTAATGTTTTGTGTAGTGTGTTAAAGTGTGAATGTTTTTTGGACTTTGATCATGAAAGCTAAAGAATAATAGGTAGGTTTGTAACTGTGGTGCTGTTTGTAAGGTTTTCTTGTGTTCTATGAAATTAAAGTGTGATTTTGTTTTTAAAAAAACTTAAGTCTAACCCCATATACACAGGTAGAGGGAAGGGATACGGGTTGTTCAGATAAATATATTTCCTACTTTCCATTGTCCATACTAATATAATTGCTTTGTTCTAATTGGTGTTTAAATTGGAATTGCAAGAGAAATCGAAACAATACCCGCATGTGCGTTCAATGACGTCCTCATTATGAAAGCGTTTCACATCACAGTGTGTGACATATGATATAGATTCCGGCGTCACCATAGCAACCACCAGGGGTCAGTATCAGCGCAAACAAGGATAAACATCAACGGTGCGTTCGTAAATTCACTTTGACTGGCTATTTAGGGTGTAGTTGTAAATTCAATCTGGAGTGCAAGTGTGCGCTCAGACTGCGTTCTGGGCATTCATACATTTGTTTCACTTTCGGAGCGTTCAGAGCGCACACTGGAGGCTTTGGCTAGCTGTCAAGCACCCAAGCTAACTGGCTAAAGGTGGCTAGATTGGGTGCTTGACTACTAACAGGCTGAAGTTGGCTAGATTACTAGCTACTTCCAAACACATGAAAGAACACCTCACTCGCCATAGCAGAGAAGATTAGGCTTTTTAGATGTTATCTAGAGCGTTTGTGACGAACTGCTGCTGGTAACAATTTCATAGTTTTTGTTTGCCATCGTCTACCAACTGGTTATAGTCAATGGGTGTTGCGCGTTCGTAAATTCATCAGTTATTCAGTGCTCTGGCACAAACGAGAGTGCTCTGAAATTGGAGTAGATAGCCAGAGTGCATTTACGAACGCACCCCTACTCAGTTTTCAGTGCACTCTAGTCTGAGTGTATCAGAGCTCAGAATAACTAGCTAATGAATGTATGAACGCACAACACCTGTTGAATACTACACGTATCAGGAAATGTCGGCAAAAAAAACGTTTTTAAATTGTTGCCAGCAGCACAGTTACAGTCCACCAACTCTCTAGATGACACGAGCCTAGCCTGCTCTGCTTGGGCGAGTCAAATGGTCAGAGTGAGGTGTTCTCTCATTTATGTCTGGAAGTAGCAAGCAAGCCAACGTTAGCCAGTTATCTTGGGTGCTCGACTGTCGTTGTGTGGTCAGAACGCTCGGATCAACCCTAATCCTCGGCCAGAGCGTCAACTGTGCGCTCTGAATTTACGAAAGGACAATCTGACATTTTTCTAAATTTACGAACGCACAGAGCGTCTGGCACTCCAGTGCAAATTTACGAACACACCCCAAGTTGATCGCGAGGCAGCCGCAGGTAGGCGACGTGATAAAATAACGTGATGATGTGTGCAAATATTTTAGGCTGCTAATCGTGGATATTGCGTTTACTTTATTAAAAACGTATCTGGTTAATACTTTATACTCATGAACTGACTCACTATCCTATGTTATCATTGTTCAAGGTGAATTATTCCTACTGTAGTAGTAAATAAAGTCGGTGGCAACTTGGCATCCAGTGCATAGTTGACAGCATATTTGAGAGAAAGTTGAAAATATTTTCTTACTAGTGGTCATGACAGCTCTTATACCCTGATGAAGACAGCTTGGCTGTCGAAACGTTGGTATTACATTTTTGCATCTGAGCTCCAAGAGTGTGCAGCTCTCTTTTATTTTCATGACAGCTCTTATGTCATGTTTATGCCATTGTTAGGCTATTTACATGTCATAATGAGGTGTTTTTGTTAGGGTATTTACATGTCATAATGAGGTGTCATTGTTAGGCTGAGGTGTCATTGTTAGGCTGAGGTGTCATTGTTAGGCTATTTACATGTCATAATGAGGTGTTATTGTTAGGCTATTTACATGTCATAATGAGGTGTTATTGTTAGGCTATTTACATGTCATAATGAGGTGTTATTGTTAGGCTATTTACATGTCATAATGAGGTGTTATTGTTAGGCTATTTACATGTCATAATGAGGTGTTATTGTTAGGCTATTTACATGTCATAATGAGGTGTTATTGTTAGGCTATTTACATGTCATAATGAGGTGTTATTGTTAGGCTATTTACATGTCATAATGAGGTGTTATTGTTAGGCTATTTACATGTCATAATGAGGTGTTATTGTTAGGCTATTTACATGTCATAATGAGGTGTTATTGTTAGGCTGAGGTGTCATTGTTAGGCTATTTACATGTCATAATGAGGTGTTATTGTTAGGCTATTTACATGTCATAATGAGGTGTTATTGTTAGGCTATTTACATGTCATAATGAGGTGTTATTGTTAGGCTATTTACATGTCATAATGAGGTGTCATTGTTAGGCTGAGGTGTCATTGTTAGGCTATTTACATGTCATAATGAGGTGTTATTGTTAGGCTATTTACATGTCATAATGAGGTGTCATTGTTAGGCTATTTACATGTCATAATGAGGTGTTATTGTTAGGCTATTTACATGTCATAATGAGGTGTCATTGTTAGGCTGAGGTGTCATTGTTAGGCTATTTACATGTCATAATGAGGTGTTATTGTTAGGCTATTTACATGTCATAATGAGGTGTTATTGTTAGGCTATTTAATAATAATAATAATAATAATAATATAATATGACATATGAAACCCCACCTCTTTAAGGAATACCTAGGATAGGATAAAGTAATCCTTCTCACCCCCCCTCCCCCCCTTAAAATATTTAGATGCACTATTGTAAAGTGGTTGTTCCACTGGATGTCATAAGGTGAATGCACCAATTTGTAAGTCGCTCTGGATAAGAGCGTCTGCTAAATGACTTAAATGTAAATGTAAATGTAATGTAGTATATTATATTATATTACATCTATGTATTTTATGTATTATATTACATTATGTATTTTATGTATTATATTACATCTATGTAGTATATTATATTATATCTATGTATTTTATTTTTATATTACATCTATGTAGTATATTATATTATATTACATCTATGTAGTATATTATATTATATCTATGTATTTTATGTATTATATTACATCTATGTAGTATATTATATTATATCTATGTATTTTATGTATTATATTACATCTATGTAGTATATTATATTATATTACATCTATGTAGTATATTATATTATATTACATCTATGTAGTATATTATATTACATCTATGTATTTTATGTATTATATTACATCTATGTAGTATATTATATTACATCTATGTATTTTATGTATTATATTACATCTATGTAGTATATTATATTATATCTATGTATTTTATGTATTATATTACATCTATGTATTTTATGTATTATATTACATCTATGTAGTATATTATATTATATTACATCTATGTAGTATATTATATTACATCTATGTATTTTATGTATTATATTACATCTATGTATTTTATGTATTATATTACATCTATGTATTTTATGTATTATATTACATCTATGTAGTGTATTATATTACATCTATGTGGTATATTATATTACATCTATGTGGTATATTATATTACATCTATGTAGTGTATTATATTACATCTATGTGGTATATTATATTACATCTATGTAGTGTATTATATTATATCTATGTATTTTATGTATTATATTACATCTATGTAGTGTATTATATTACATCTATGTAGTGTATTATATTACATCTATGTAGTATATTATATCATATTACATCTATGTATTTTATGTATTATATTACATCCATGTAGTATATTATATTATATTACATCCATGTATTATATTATATTATATTACATCTATGTAGTATATTATATTATATTACATCTATGTATTTTATGTATTATATTGCATCCATATAGTATATTATATTATATTACATCCATGTATTATATTATATTATATTACATCCATGTATTATATTATATTATATTACATCTATGTAGTATATTATATTATATTACATCCATGTATTATATTATATTATGTTACATCTATGTAGTATATTATATTATATCCATGTATTTTATGTATTATATTACATCTATGTAGTATATTATATTATATCCATGTATTTTATGTATTATATTACATCTATGTAGTATATTATATTATATTACATCTATGTAGTATATTATATTACATCTATGTAGTATATTATATTATATTACATCTATGTAGTATATTATATTATATCCATGTATTTTATGTATTATATTACATCTATGTAGTATATTATATTATATTACATCTATGTAGTATATTATATTACATCTATGTAGTATGTTATATTATATTACATCTATGTAGTATATTATATTACATCTATGTAGTATATTATGTTACATCTATGTAGTATATTATATTATATTACATCTATGTATTATATTATATTATATTACATCTATGTAGTATATTATATTACATCTATGTAGTATGTTATATTATATTACATCTATGTAGTATATTATATTACATCTATGTAGTATATTATGTTACATCTATGTAGTATATTATATTATATTACATCTATGTAGTATATTATATTGCATCCATGTATTATATTATATTATATTACATCTATGTGGTATGTTATATTATATTACATCTATGTAGTATATTATATTACATCTATGTAGTATTCTAGTGCTCTCGGAAAGTATTCAGACCCATTGACATTTCTCACATTTTGTTACATTACAGCCTTATTTTAAAACTGATTAAATTATTTTTCCGCTCATCAAACTACACATAATAGTGTAGTATATTATATTACATCTATGTAGTATATTATATTATATTACATCTATGTAGTATATTATATTACATCTATGTAGTATATTATATTATATTACATCTATGTAGTATATTATATTATATCCATGTATTTTATGTATTATATTACATCTATGTAGTATATTATATTATATTACATCTATGTAGTATATTATATTACATCTATGTAGTATGTTATATTATATTACATCTATGTAGTATATTATATTACATCTATGTAGTATATTATGTTACATCTATGTAGTATATTATATTATATTACATCTATGTATTATATTATATTATATTACATCTATGTAGTATATTATATTACATCTATGTAGTATGTTATATTATATTACATCTATGTAGTATATTATATTACATCTATGTAGTATATTATGTTACATCTATGTAGTATATTATATTATATTACATCTATGTAGTATATTATATTGCATCCATGTATTATATTATATTATATTACATCTATGTGGTATGTTATATTATATTACATCTATGTAGTATATTATATTACATCTATGTAGTATTCTAGTGCTCTCGGAAAGTATTCAGACCCATTGACATTTCTCACATTTTGTTACATTACAGCCTTATTTTAAAACTGATTAAATTATTTTTCCGCTCATCAAACTACACATAATAGTGACAAACAAATAAAAGGATTTATAAATGTTGCTAATGTATTATAATAACACATTTAGATACGTTTTCAGACCCTTTACTCAGTACTTTTATGCACACATGACTGTAAGTCGCTTTGGATAAAAGCGTCTGCTAAATGGCATATATTATTATTATTATTATTTACATGTCATAATGAGGTGTCATTGTTAGGCTGAGGTGTCATTGTTAGGCTATTTACATGTCATAATGAGGTGTTATTGTCACCCCTTTGACTTTGTACTTGTCTCCCATTGAAGAAAAGGTGTGTGTGCACTGTGTTCAGAGACATTTTAAGGGAAGTACAATAAACCAGTGGAGGCTGCTGAGGGGAGCAAGGCACATAATAATGGCTGGAAAGGAGTTAATGGAATGGCATCTTACACGTGGAAACCATGTGTTTGCTGTCTTTGATACCATTCCACCAATGCCTCTCCAGCCATTACCACAAGCCCGTCATCCCCAATTAAGGTGCCACCAACCTCCTGTGCAATAAACAGTCATCTTTTTGTTATGCTTCAGCAGCTCGCGTATCCATGACTACCCGGATGGTGCAACTCGCTCAGCCCAAACCCAACCTGCTCCGATTCCCTGACCGGTACTGCCACACAAACACACACATGCACACGCACACTGACAGACTGACTGATTCTTTTCCTTCCAGACGGTCAGTCTACTGGCTAGATGAACTCCCACCTGAAAGAAATGGCTCCACCACCACGTTTGGTAAGATCACCCCACTCTCTTTCTGTCTCTATGATGTTTGTGTTGTGGATAATTGACTTGATAATGACCTTTTTAATGTTACTGTTTTTGTTGTAGAGTTGACGCCCCACTGGTCCCAGCTGTGTGGCAGGAAGCGGCTTAATTCTGGGTTCGAACAGAGCAGGTGCGACGTCATAATGTTGTACAGTATGTTAATGATGTGTATAATGCATGATGTCTATGATGGCTACTGATGACTCTCCTCCTCCCTCTCCAGATCATCTCCCCAATGGGAGGTCAGTGTCGCAGCTCTGAGTGCCTATCCATCCAATAGAGTGTGTTCTCTGGCTTTGCCCCGCCTCCCCACCGCAGGCTGGGTATCTGACCGCCCCCTACTGGCCTCCGTGAGCACCACACACACACACCTCAATGTATAACCCTCTCTATCTGTGTCTCTCTATATCTAGCTATCTCTCTTGTTTCCTCTCTTTGTATGTGTCTCTCTCTCTAGCTGAGCAGAGCGGTGCGGACTGCAGTAGCCAGTCCTAGGGTCTGCCAGTTGGCCTGTCCCAAGCGGAGGCAGGGTCTCTATTCGCCCCATTCATCCAAGACCTCACTGGCACCCCCCCACCCAGCTGCAACCTCCTCCCGACTACAGCTCCTTGCCAGTAAGACACTTCGGATACCTCGTATTTACCTCAGAGAGTAACATTTAGTAATGGCCATCCAACTACAATGCAAAGTAAATGTGGTGTTAATTTTTAGCCTGAAAATTGTCGCTACTCTACCTGTCTCGCACACAACTCTCTCTTTTTCCATTACTCTCTCCATCTCCTTCCTCCTCCCCATCCCCATCCCACCTCCCCTCTCCCAGTCCCTAAGTCTGACCACCCCCAGTATGCCCAGGACCGTCCAGTCATCTGGCCAGTGCCTGGGCCAGTGAGGAAGGCAGTAGCCAGTGAGAGGGTGCAGGTCCTTTCACGGCCCAACCAGCGGAAGGCGCTGTTCCAAGGCTACAACCCGTACACGGTTACCCTAGCTGCACGCTCCGCTAGCGCCTCGCCGCGCCTACAGGTGAGCTGTGTTTCTCTCATTTACTCATTCATTTAAATAATTTAATAAAAATGTCATTAGTTTGTCTGTTTGTTTATTACAGGAGCTTTGTCTGCCCCTGCCGCGGAAATGCAAGGGCAAATAGACGAATGCATCTCATCTCACACCTCTACAGTACCTCCAGCCGCCTCTTCTTCAGATACTCTGTCTCCTGTACAGCATGTCCCTGATCACACTGCTTCATAATAAAGACCCTCTGTGATCTCATTGAGGCATGTTGCTGGGTCTTTGTTCTGGTCCAACGGGACCGCTGGCTTTAGAAGGTGGATTGTTTAGTGCTGCGACGTTCAACAGCGTGCTGATCATTCAACTGAACTGAAGTGACTTTTACGAGCACCAAATGGGAGTTGTCACAGACCTAGAATATTACAACGCACATTAAACATAAAGAGAGCCACCTGAATGTAAAAGTGTACCTTATATCTTTCAGTGTGCAATTGTAGTATGTGACAGATGTAGGAAACCTGAAAAGGGGTGTAATATCCTTTACGAATATTCCCTCTCCTGTTAACCCGCTACTGCACATAGTTGCACTAAGGCAACAGAAAACCATTTTGACCCTACAACCTCCCATGTGAATTGTTTTAAATTGAACAATCCAATGAGGTGCAGAGGTTGGTCTGATGTATCAGTTTGGGCAGGGAACTTCTTCCAGGAAACAACAAAAACATGTGAGCACATGGTAAGAAACACTTGATCTTTTTTTGACCCCTTTTTCATGGTATCCAATTGGTTGTTACAGTCTTGTCTCATCGCTGCAACGCCCATACAGACTCACAGGGACATTCTATGAGCAAAGGGAGCCTAATGGAGCAGTTGGATCATACCCTCTGATAGTGAGGACAGTCAGCTTGAGGACAGTGACAGCGAAGAAGAGTGGACCCCAGAATCTGGTTGGATAGGCAGTGAAATACTAGGTTATGCCCAACTTGTATTTTCTTAGGAAAAGAGTGCTTGTTTCTACTATATTTCACTTAATACATGTTCTGTTTCAGATTTTCCTTTGTGTTTTAGCCTACCTTTATGGCACAGCGTTGCCCTGAGGCAACAAAAACAATGATTCATTCAGGCTGCAGTAGTTTGTGTCAGGGGGCTAGGGTCAGTCTGTTATATCTGGAGTACTTCTCCTGTCTTATCCGGTGTCCTTTGTGAATTTTAGTATGCTCCCTCTAATTCTTTCTCTCTCTTCTCAGAGGACCTGAGCCCTAGGACCATGCCTCAGGACTACCTGGCCTGATGACTCCTTGCTGTCCCCAGTCCACCTGGTCGTGCTGCTGTTCCAGTTTCAACTGTTCTGCCTGCGGCTATGGAACCCTGACCTGTTCACCGGACGCGCTACCTGTTCCAGACCTGCTGTTTTTGACACTCTCTCTACCTCACCTGCTGTCTCTAACTCTAAATGATCGGCTATGAAAGCCAACTGACATTTACTCCTGAGGTGCTGACATGTTGCACCCTCTACAACCACTGTGATGAGTATTATTTGACCCTGCTGGTCATCTATGAACGTTTGAACATCTTGCCAAGGTACTGTTATGATCTCCACCCAGTCCTCCCATCAGAGCCTGGTTCCTCTCTAGGTTTCTTCCTAGGTTCCTTCCTTTAGGAAGTTTTTCCTAGCCACTGTGCTTCTACATCTGCATTGCTTGCTGTTTGGTGTTTCAGGCTGGGTTTCTGTACAGCACTTTGACATCGGCTGATGTAAAAAGGGCTTTATAAATTAATGTGATTGATTGATGTGGGAGGGGGTAAAAGTCGTTTATTTCTATATTATCAGAAAGCCTACATCTTCCATGACCCATCTCATTTACCTTGCATCTTTTTAAAATTGTTTTCTGGATGTTGCTGCAACACCGCTTCTCTCTTCACCTCTTCAACAAAAATAATCTCTTCATCCTCTGACTCCTCCCTGCGGTCTGGTTCACTTTTATTTTCCCAAAAGCTCTGACGTCAGCTCTGGGTAGTGGAGAGTGTAAACGCACACAAGTATTTAGTTGGAAAAAGTTGCCCACTCTCAACTTTCCGTAAAGGAAACGATTTCAGACGTTTTTTTCTTCCGGCATCTCTGCTTGCGAGGGGACAATGTGCGACCCACACATGTCCGTGTGTTGACAGCGCAGGACACTCCGTGTGTGTGGTGTATCCTACAGTCGTGGTTTTCCCTGACTCACCTATAGAGTGTATGCTTAAACAGGTAGACCAAGGTAGGCTACGGGAGGGAAATCCGGAAGAACAAGCACATCTGATTGTTCCCACTATTTTTCTCTTACCTTTGCAACTGAACTTCTCCCAATAACGTGTATGCAGTTTTGATAATTCTTCGGAGAGAGTAGAAGTGTGAAGATGACGGAACTACCAGTTCACAAGAAAAATATGCTGATTCTAGTTGATGTTCTCTGTGTGTTTGTCGGTAAGTGCCCTATTTCTCTCTCTCTCCAGCAACATGGCTGATATAACACTTTGTTGTAATAACCAAGGACACAACTCGCTCTCTCTGCCGTCTATACATGCTCAATGCAATAGGGTAGCACTAGCCACCGATAAATCAATAAAATAGTTGTTTATGTATAATTGTTTATTGGGTAAATTCTGGATAAGACTGAGCTGGTGGGGACTTTGTAAACAATGATATGCAAGCTACACACACACACACACACACACACACACACACACACACACACACACACACACACACACACACACACACACACACACACACAGCCACAGGCCAAAGCACAACATGCAGGGCACTTTCCATGGAAGGCCAGTCATACAGACAGACACACCGCAATACTATTATAATATGAAGAGAGTCAGCATTGCTCGTGTTATAGCTTGTTTAATGGATTCTTTCATTGTCTGTCAGCACATTACAGGTGGGCACAGTGCCTGGTGGAGTGGTGTAACACTGATCTGTATGGATTCAAGTGCTATAGATTGTAGGCTAGTCATCAGTCAGCATGGGTTAGTAACACAAAATGCATAGTCACAATTACTATGATTTTAAGTTCACTATATCACCGTTACAATTTATGATGACCATTTAAAAATAAAAATATCTGTAATTGCTTGTGAGTGTGAGTGTGTGTGTGTGTGTGTGTGTGTGTGTGTGTGTGTGTGTGTGTGTGTGTGTGTGTGTGTGTGTGTGTGTGTGTGTGTGTGCGCACTTGTAACAGAACACCTGTTCTTTTGACTGACATTCCATGGAAAGTGTCCTGCTTGTTGGGCTTTGCCCTGTAGCTTCCAGTGTGGTTGCTGCGTTTTGTGTGTGGAGCCTGGTTTTGCATGTTCGGACTTGTACTGGACTCTCAGTACTACAGGATCTGTAGTTTAGAATAGACATTTGGGTGGGCAGTCTTATTCCCCCTTTATCTCCCACTCCCTCCACCTCCACCTCTCCATCTTCATCCCTTTCTTTCTTCCCCCTGTCCCCCACTCTTTGTCTTCCTTCCTCACTCCCTTGCTCTCTTTCTCTCATGGTATTTAGTGAGTGAGTGAGTGAGTGAGAGAGTAGGGTTGTTTAACAGTTAAGCGGAGGTAAGCTGGTCCTTGTTAAGACGACATCACCTTGTGGCATAACCATGTTTGTTGACAGTCTCGGAGGCCTGTGTGTCTGGGCCTGGGGTCTGACGACAGTAACCATGTTTGTTGACAGTCTCGGAGGCCTGTGTGTCTGGGCCTGGGGTCTGACGACAGTAACCATGTTTGTTGACAGTCTCGGAGGCCTGTGTGTCTGGGCCTGGGGTCTGACGACAGGAACCATGTTTGTTGACAGTCTCGGAGGCCTGTGTGTCTGGGCCTGGGGTCTGACGACAGGAACCATGTTTGTTGACAGTCTCGGAGGCCTGTGTGTCTGGGCCTGGGGTCTGACGACAGTAAAATCACTTTCCTTCTTCTTTCATTATTTCCTCCCTCAATCTCTCCAGTTGGTTCTTTTTTCTTTCATCTCTCCTGCCTCCACCCTCTCTCTTCTCTCTCGATAGATAGATAGATAGATAGATAGATAGATAGTGGTCTCTGGGGATAGCAGTAATTACTGACAAGAATACTTTTGGGATTTTTTAAATTCCCAGTCCAGATAAGAGTGATACAGGTGTGTGTGTGGTGTGTGTGTGTGTGTGTGTGTGTGTGTGTGTGTGTGTGTGTGTGTGTGTGTGTGTGTGTGTGTGTGTGTGTGTGTGTGTTAGCCCAGCTTCCTCACTGTGTCATTAATATTGTAGGAATGTGCCGAGTCGACAAACTGGATCTGATCTCACAAAGCTTTTCCTCACTCCTTTCTTTCTCTCCCTCTCTCATTCTCCTATCCCTCTTTTACTCACTCTCATTCCCCTATCTCTCTTTCTCCCATCTCTCTCTTTCTCCCATCTCTCTCTTTCTCCCATCTCTCTCTTTCTCCCATCCCTCTCTCTTTCTCCCATCCCTCTCTCTTTCTCCCATCCCTCTCTCTTTCTCCCATCCCTCTCTCTTTCTCCCATCCCTCTCTCTTTCTCCCATCCCTCTCTTTCTTCCCTCTCCCTCCCATCCAGATCTCTCTTTCTCCCTTCCCTCTCTTTCGCCCATCCATCTTTTACTCACTTTCATACTCTCATTCTCCCATCCCTCTCTCTTTCTCCCATCCCTCTCTTTCTCCCATCCCTCTCTCTTTCTCCCACCCCTCTCTCTTTCTCCCACCCCTCTCTCTTTCTCCCACCCCTCTCTTTCTCCCACCCCTCTCCCTTTCTCTCATCCCTCTCTTTCTCCCATCCCTCTCTTTCTCCCATCCCTCTCTTTCTCCCTTCCCTCTCTTTCACCCATCCCTCTTTTACTCACTCTCATTCTCCTATCCCTCTTTCTCCCATCCCTCTCTATTTCTCCCATCCCTCTTTCTCTCCCTCATTCACCTATCCCTCTTTTACTCACTCTCATTCATCTATCCCTCTTTTACTCACTCTCATTCATCTATCCCTCTTTTACTCACTCTCATTCATCTATCCCTCTTTTACTCACTCTCTTTCTCCCACCCCTCTCCCTTTCTCTCATCCCTCTCTTTCTCCCATCCCTCTCTTTCTCCCATCCCCCTCTCTTTCTCCCTTCCCTCTCTTTCACCCATCCCTCTTTTACTCACTCTCATTCTCCTATCCCTCTTTCTCCCATCCCTCTCTATTTCTCCCATCCCTCTCTCTCCCTCATTCACCTCCCTCTTTTATTCTCATTCTCTATCCCTCTCACTTCATTCTCTCCATTCTCCCTATCCCTCTTTTACTCTTTCTCCCATCCTCTTCTCCTCTTTCTCCCATCCCTCTTTTCTCTCCCTCATTCATCCTATCCCTCTTTTACTCACTCTCATTCTCCTATCCCTCTTTCTCCCATCCCTCTCTCATTCTCCTATCCCTCTTTCTCCCATCCCTCTCTCATTCTCCTATCCCTCTTTCTCCCATCCCTCTCTCATTCTCCTCCCTCTTTCTCCCATCCCTCCCATTCTCTCCCTCTTTCTCCCATCCCTCTCTTCTCCCATCCCTCTCTTTCTCCCATCCCTCTCTTTCTCTCTTTCTCATCTCTCTCTCACACCTCTTTCTCCCACCCTCTCTCTTTCTCCCATCCCTCTTTTCTCCCCCCTCTCTCTTTCTCCCACCCTCTCTCTTTCTCCCACCCTCTTCTTTCTCCCATCCCTCTCTCTTTCTCCCATCCCTCTTTCTCCCATTCTCCCATCCCTCTCTTTCTCCCATCCCTCTCTTTTCTCCCATCCCTCTCTCTTTCTCCCATCCCTCTCTTTCTCCCATCCCTTCTCTCCCATCCCCCTCTCTCTTTCTCCCATCCCTCTCTCTTTCTCCCATCCCTCTCTCTTTCTCCCATCCCTCTCCCATCCCTCTTTTCTCCCATCCCTCGCTCTTTCTCCCATCCCTCTCTTTCTCCCATCCCTCTCTCTTTCTCCCATCCCTCTCTCTTTCTCCCATCCCTCTCTCTTTCTCCCATCCCTCTCTCTTTCTCCCATCCCTCTCTCTTTCTCCCATCCCTCTCTCTTTCTCCCATCCCTTTCTTCTCCCACCCCTCTCTCTTTCTCCCATCCCTTTCTCTTTCTCCCACCCCTCTCTCTTTCTCCCATCCCTCTCTTTCTCCCATCCCTTCTCTTTCTCCCATCCCTCTCTCTTTCTCCCATCCCTCTCTCTTTCTTCCATCCCTCTCTCTTTCTCCCATCCCTCTCTCTTTCTTCCATCCCTCTCTCTTTCTTCCATCCCTCTCTCTTTCTTCCATCCCTTTCTTCTCCCATCCCTTTCTTCTCCCACCCCTCTCTTTCTCCCACCCCTTTCTTTCTCTCCCTCTCTCTTTCTCCCATCCCTCTCTTTCTTCCACCCTTCTCTTTCCACCCTCTCTCTTTCTTCCCTCTCTCTTTCTTCCATCCCTTTCTTCTCCCATCCCTTTCTTCTCCCACCCCTTTCTTTCTCCCACCCCTTTCTTTCTCTCCCTCTCTCTCTTTCGCTCCCTCCTCTCTTTCGCTCCCTCTCTCTTTCTTCCACCCCTCTCTCTTTCTCTCCCTCTCTCTTTCTTCCACCCCTCTCTCTTTCTCTCCCTCTCTCTTTCTCCCATCCCTTTCTTCTCCCATCCCTTTCTTCTCCCACCCCTCTCTTTCTCCCACCCCTTTCTTTCTCTCCCTCTCTCTCTTTCCCTCCCTCTCTCTTTCTCCCACCCCTTTCTTTCTCTCCCTCTCTCTCTTTCCCTCCCTCTCTCTTTCTTCCACCCCTCTCTTTCTCTCCCTCTCTCTTTCCGCCACCCCTCTCTTTCTCCCACCCCTCTCTCTTTCTCCCACCCCTCTCTCTTTCTCCCACCCCTCTCTCTTTCTCCCACCCCTCTCTCTTTCTCCCACCCCTCTTGTAACGCTCTCTCTCTATCCTCTTTCTCTGTTTTACTCTTTTCTCCTCTCCTTTGCCTCTTGTCCTTTGCCTTGTTATCACTGCAGACAAAGAAACATTACACACACACACACACACACACACACACACACACACACACACACACACACACACACACACACACACACACACACACACACACACACACACACACACACACACACACACACACACACACACACACACACACACACACACACACACACACACACACACACACACACAGAGAGAGAGGCACACTGAGTTATTTCTGCAACACTCTTTTAACAAAAATACCAACCAAAAGCCACCAGCACCAAGCACTCTGCTGTTATGTGCATAACACAAAGGCCTAACGTATCCATAATTTCATTTGGACCTTTAGATCGTTCAATATTGACTGGTAATTGTGTGAATGGGACAGATTACTGTTGTAAGACCTGTATACACCCTCTGGAAGAATCTGATTGGCAGACAATGATCATGTTCATTCTAAGGGTCATTCTAAGGCAGCTGCCGTTGCTCTAAGTTATTACTGTTATTTATGTGACTTGGGGTTTGAAGAGCATCTGCATCAAACTATAGACTGATACCAACTGTTGTTGTGTTAGTTTGTTATTTATCTTTCATTTTCTTTGCGCACAGAGTTAAAGATACTCTGCTGCTGTTTTACTGACTCTCTCTCTCACTCACACACACACACACACACACACACACACACACACACACACACACACACACACACACACACACACACACACACACACACACACACACACACACACACACACACACACACACACACACACACACACACACACACACACACACACACACACACACACACACATCTCTCTGTGCCAACTATATATGTGTGTGTGTGTGTGTGTGTGTGTGTGTGTGTGTGTTCTGTGTGTGTGTGTGTGTGTGTGTGTGTGTGTGTGTGTGTGTGAGAGACTAGGGGGGGGGTTGACCTTTCCTGTGTGGAAAATAACCAGGATTCTGACAGTACAGCGGGATTACTACAGCCATAGAGTACTGATCCTCTTCCTGCACTGTCTCCCTATTGGAATCTCTCTATTGTCTAGATTTAATCAGTGTGTGTGTGTTGTAGCTTTTGGATGTGACTAGTAGGACAGTCTGGAGAATAACAGGAACACTTCTCAGGTCCCTCCTTCCTGTGAGGTCAAAGGTCAGGAGGAAGTTGCTCATGTGTCATATCTCACCAGACATTCCTCCATGTTTGTTTTCTCTGGGAGAAATCTGGAACTTTCTATCAACCAGATGAGAAACAATGTTATCCAATGTTCTTTCTCTCTGACCGTGCTGTCCATTCTGTTACTAAATACCCCCCCTCCCCCTCAGCCCAGATAACTGTGTGGGGCGGGGGGTTAAAGAAGACGCACTATGGACTCTGCTTCCTGTATCTGCCACTGGACACACAAACGCCCAGCCCTCTGAGTCTGTGCCACATCGCTGTTCTTTCTACATCTCTGAGGAAGGTCAAGATGTGTGCTACAAACTAACCTCTTCCCGAAGATAATGCTTGAATCCGTTTTCCTTTGGGTTCATTAAAACATCTCCAGTACCACTGGATCCCAGGTACGGGTCGTCGCCAGTTCTGTTACAATATATGCCATTCCGCAGGGTTCCAGATTCACTGTTACCACGTTGTCTTAATAGTGTTGGTTTTCAATCTTTCATCTATTTATTCACACACTCTCCTTTCTCCTTCCTTTTAAAAAAATCAAATCCAGCTCAGCCCACTCTCTGGGGAGAGGAACAATAATGATCTTGGTTCAACTCAACCCTTGGCTACAATAACAATGTAGCAGAAACCTTACTGGAATAAAACTGGAGATGACTAAAATTCTATGTTTGTGTGTTTATTTCTCTGGCACTGCAGCAGAGTGCTACACACATACTCACTTCATCCTCACTTCAGCCCCAGCAGTCAACTGGGCAACAGGGAGGGACAGCCCCAGCAGTCAACTGGGCACCAGGGAGGGACAGCCCCAGCAGTCAACTGGGCAACAGGGAGGGACAGCCCCAGCAGTCAACTGGGCAACAGGGAGGGACAGCCCCCTTTCAGAAGGTTTTGTGTCAGTCAGTGCCAGTGACTGGGCAATCAGGGGAGGGTTACCCTTTTCTGCTGAGACTGATTCGGGAATAGTGTTCCACTCTGCAGTTCATTGCATAAACTGGGGATTGTGGGCAAGGGTGAGGGTGGGGGTGGCCTATTGAGGGTATCGCGTTATCCTTGGGAATAACAGCAGGTGAGCGGGTATGGCCAGTTGTGTTTCCATCTCTAGTGGTTTCCACTAAGCCGTCATTTGTTGGGATTCCTGATGAGAGTGTACAGAGTTTCCCAGAGGTGTTCTCTGGTGCAGTGACAGTTCTATGACTGGCGAACAGTCACTGCGCCGACTAATGATAATAATACAAAGTATGTCACTGTTTTTCCCTGTTATCCCATCTGTCAACTGGGCAACAGGGATGACCCCAGCTGGAACTCAGCTGCCACATCCATTCCCTCCAGAGGATGTCCTGATGAGAAAGTGGGTGTCCATCTGAGAGGTTCTTCTGGACAAAAATGGGACAAATAAATTAACTGAGAATCAAGAAACCAGCCATTGTTTCCTATTCCTGTACTCAGCCAACCTTTTGAGTATCTAATTGAGGCACCTCTGCCTCATTCTAAAAGGGTAGCAGTGTTCACTGTGATGTAAATCTTTCCTGCTGCCTATGAAATCAAAATGTGGTTTGACTCAGTTTCTCTGTTTGGAATCTGGTCATTCAGGTGATCATCTAATTTTACCTCTAATCTGTTTGGTCAGGTTCTTCAAAGCTTCATATTAAACACAATGTGTCTAGATCACGAAAGTCAAGAGGGACCCATCAAACACTTAAGTCTTTGTTGAGAGCTTATTGTACTGAGATGGATAAGGATTGGGAGGAGGGGTGCCTTGGTTACTGTTAGCCGCTATTTCACAGGAGAGCACAGGTTTCAGTCCAAATGACCTTGTGTTTGGACATTGACTTTATCTGTTCTCCAGGATGACTGGAAGTCTCCCGATCCTCAGTCCCTGTGTTCGTATGTTGTGATTTCCGAATTGTGTTGCCGCTGGTGAAATGGCTAAAGAGAAGTTATCATCTTCACAGGATAGGATGAAGGGCATATTTGATCGCCGAACTGAGCCTCGTCACTTTAGTCCAGGTGACCAGGTTCTTGCTCTGCTGCCAATTGTTGGTTCTCCTTTTCAAGCCAAGTTTCAAGGTCCATATACAGTGGTGCGCCAGTACACTGAGCAAAATTATCTAGTTGCCACTCCAGAACGGAGGAAAGCACACCAGCTGTGCCATGTAAATCTGTTAAAACCCTATTATGCACGTTCCTCTGAGACTGAACAGTGGGATTCTACAGAGGACGGTAAACCTGTTCTTTTGGCTGATACCGTTGTTTCCTTGGGTTCTTGTCGTGCTAGATCTGTGCATGAGGAGGAAGATGTTCCTGGTCCTGACGAATATTGCAGGGTAGATTGAAAAATTCAGAAACACTGGATATTTTAGACAGTCTTCTCACTCACCTACCTGTTGATGAGCGGAAAGAGATGGTTGGTCTGATTCAGAGATTTCCAGGTTTATTTTCTGATACACCTACACGTACAAACTTAATAGAACATGATATTGACATTGGAGGTGCTGACCCCATTCGTCAGCGGTTCTATAGAGTTTCTTCAGAGAAACTACGTTGTCTGGATGCTGAGGTCAAGTACATGCTGGAGAGTAAGATAGCAGAGCCTTCTTTCTCCAGTTGGGCTTCTCCCTGTATCTTGGTCAGTAAACCGGATGGAACAAACCGTTTTTGTACGGACTACCGTAAGGTAAACAGTGTCACAAAGCCAGATTCATTTCCTCTTCCTCGGATGGAGGACTGTGTTGATCAAGTCGGTGCAGCTAAGTTTGTGAGCAAATTTGACCTGTTAAAAGGCTATTGGCAGGTGCCACTGACGAGTAGGGCACGTGAAATCTCTGCCTTTATTACACCCTTTGGTCTGTACTCGTATTCAGTTATGAGTTTCGGTCTGCGCAATGCACCTGCCACTTTTCAGCGACTTATGAACAGGGTTGTCGCCGGTCTGACCGGGTGCGCTGTTTATTTGGACGATGTAGTGATCTATGCAGATACTTGGGAAGAACATCTGTCCCGTATTCAAGCCTTGTTTGAACGTCTGGCTGCAGGTCGCCTCACAATCAATCTGGAAAAATGTGAGTTTGCTCAGGCGACCGTTACATACCTTGGAAAAGTGGTTGGGCAGGGTGAAGTGCGTCCTGTTCGGGCTAAAGTGGTGGCTATTGATGCTTTTCCACCACCAACTACTAAAAAGGAACTGATGCGTTTCTTGGGCATGATTGGTTATTACCGTAGTTTTGTAATAACTTCTCTACTGTGGTCGCTCCCTTGACAGATATGCTGAAAGCTAAGGCTGTTTACGTTTGGTCTACTCGTTGTCAACACGCTTTTGAAGATTCAAAGAGGTTGCTTACCTCAACTCCAGTGCTGGCTGCTCCTCGCATGGATTTGTCATTTACCTTGCAGGTGGATGCTAGTCATGTGGGGGCAGGTGCAGTTTTGCTGCAAGCAGATGTGTCTGGGATTGAGAAGCCTGTTAGTTTCTTTTCTAAAAAGTTTAACGATTATCAGTTGAACTATTCGGTTATTGAAAAGGAAGCGCTAGCACTCATTTGGGCGCTACAACACTTCGAAGTGTATAGTACCTATTGTGGTCTACACCGAACCCCCTCACTTTTTTGAGGTCCATGATGTGTCCAAACCAGAGGATAATGCGATGGTGTTTATTTTTACAATCATTCCATCTCGATGTGAGGCACATCCGGGAACTGAAAACGTGATTGCTGATGCGCTCTCTCGTGCGCCCTGTTCCTAATGTTTACGTGACTAACCATTGTTTCGTATTGTCATGTTCTCTCTGTCCTGTCTGCTCCCTCCTGGTCTTGTTTTCTTTCCTCTTAAATGTTGCTTCCTGTGCGATTGCTGAGGTCTGGGGAGGAGGTTGGCTGGGGCAAATTGTAAGTGTGAACACGTAAACCCTCATCAATTTGGGGCACAGAGGCCTGTGTCAATTTGGGGCGCAGAGGCCTGTGTCAATTTGGGGCGCAGAGGCCTGTGTCAATTTGGGGCGCAGAGGCCTGTGTCAATTTGGGGCGCAGAGGCCTGTGTCAATTTGGGACGCAGAGGCCTGTGTCAATTTGGGACGCAGAGGCCTGTGTCAATTTGGGACGCAGAGGCCTGTGTCAATTTGGGACGCAGAGGCCTGTGTCAATTTGGGACAATGGGGGGAATGTGACGACCCTCCCACTCTGTCTGCCGTATTCTGTCTTTGTTCTTGTTTTCTTATTAGGATGCCGGTGGGCGGAGTTGAGAGGGTCGTCAGCTACATGGGAAACACCTGGGCCAGGTGTCTCCCAGGATAAATAGACCTCTTCCACATTCATGGAGGAGACTCTCTCCATGCAGACACCCGTTGTAGATTGTGTTGTGGTTCTTGGTGGCCGTTTGTTTGTTTGCTTTGGCACCTTTCATCACCCTGCATTATCACATTCATGCATGCAAAACACTCACTTACACTACTGATTACTGATTACACACACCATTGTATATTATACTTAGTTACTTCTTTAATAAATATAGATTTTGCTACTCCTTATCTCCACGTTGTCTCCCTTTGTTACGGGCTTTGAGCCGGTTCGTGACAATATGCACTTTGTTTATATACATTAAAACAGTTTTACTTTAAATGCAAATGTTGCAATAACATTATTTTCCATAACAAACCAATGCATTTTTAAATACATTGTGGTTAATTAAGGTAGAGTATGATTTAATTGGAATTGTTTTAACACCAATCATAGTCAAACTATCGCAAACCGTTTGACTTGAAAAAATACAAAACATATTTTTTTAAAGGTCCGGCTCACTGAAAAGAGCCAGAATGCATCACTCGTGACAATGTGAGCAGGGCGGGCGCCAGAAGGAATCAGTTGGACTGGCGTTAGGTTTTTATAGGCGGGCCCGTTTTTTTTCACGGGACCTCCTGTGTGCAAGCACTTGCGCCTTCACACATTTTGTTAATGTCTTTTATGATAAAGACAGCTTGTGAGTTTCAAGTTTTGGGAAGCTTACAAGTTGTCCTACAATTTCTACCTGTTCTGATTATTTTAATACTGTGTACATTTTCGTGGAACAGTTTCATTTCAATAATGTTTTTTGTTTCTCAAAATTATTGTCACACGGTTCATCTTCATTTAAATAAGACAAATCTAGACATTTAAATTAAACTAATGCAAGAGCACCAGCCTTTGCCATATGGACACAGCCTACACCGTGATCCATTGGAAGAAATGAGCACATGGAACTAAGAGAGAACCTATAGGCCAATGCTACAGTAGGCTTATTTTATTTAACATTTTATTTAACTAGGCAAATTATTTAAGAACAAATTCTTATTTACAATCACGGCCAACCCCGGCCAAAACAGAACGACACTGGGCCAATTGTGCTCACGTCCGGATGTGATGCAGCCTGGATTCGAACCAGGTACTGCAGTGACGCCTCTCGGGAGCCCCTATAACTTCCACCATCAACTAAGTAAAATACATAAGCCTAAATCTGACAAATTAAAACAGTATAAAATATCCTGATGAAAATTCAGGTTATTTCAATTGCATTAATCTATACTCTGCCTGTCTGCCTCTGAATCTGTCTTGTTTTGCGCTATGGGTAATGAAGTGTAACATTGTGTCAACTCAGCATGTTGGTGTGCTCAGGCGTGCGCGCTCCCTCCATTAACATTATCTGGACAGAAAATCATCATTGCTCACCATAGACACTCAAAACAAAAGACAGTAATGAAATAAACCAAAACTTGTTTCTCACTGTCTTGGTGGAAGAGTGGGGTAACATCTCACAGCAATAACTGGCAAATCTGGTGCAGTCCATGAGGAGGGGAAGTACTGCAGTACCAAATACTGACTGTTACTTTAGATTTTTACCCCCCCCCCCCTGTTCAGGGACACATTATTTCATTTCTGTTAGTCACATGTCTGTGGAACTTGTGAAGTTTATGTCTCAGTTGTTGAATCTTGTTATGTTCATACAAATATTTACACATGTTAAGTATGTTGAAAATAAACAGTTGACAGTGAGAGGACATTTATTTTTTTGCTGAGTTTATATGTAATGGTAAATTGATACAAATAAACAATTGAAGGGCAAACTATTCAGGAGAGCTGATTGCATGCATTCTGGAGAGAGAAGCCCATATCTCCGTCACACTCCTCCCCTTCTTCTTGTCTCAACATTTTCAATTATACTCAAGACACCTTCTAGATGCTTTACGCTAAGCCTATTGCCACACTCGCTGCCCAAATTGCTTGCTTCTGAAATAGGCATAGGCCTATGCACTTGTGATGTGAAACAATCCACTATTGTTTAAAAATCAAATAAAAAATGATCATCATCTATGGCTAAGTCAAGCTGTCTGGTAAAGTACTTTGAATTATTTTATTTAGAGCGAATAATTATAATTTTACTTTAGGGGAAGCCAGAATCTGAGCAGTGCGCTGTGCACCCGCCAATTTCCCTTTCTAGTTCGCAAGTGGATGAAACCAGATCTGGATATAATGACGAGATGCTCGTGTCTCCCTCCTAACAATTTGAGTCGTTGTCCCAAAGGCAGGAATGCAGGCACAAGCTAGGTCTGCATGATACAGAAAGTAACCAGAGCCCTTCCCTTTCTCCACATGTTGTTAGGTTACAGCCTTATTCTAAAATTGATTACATTTAATGTTTTTCCTCATCAATCTACACACCATACCCCATAATGACAAAGCGAAAACAGTGTTTTTTGAATTTTTTGGGAAATGTAATAAAAACATTTTTGTTTTTAAATGTACATAAGTATTCAGACCCTTCGCTATGAAACTCCAAATTGATCTCAGGTGCATCCTGTTCCCATTGATCATCCTTGAGATGTTTCTACAACTTGATTGGAGTCCACCTGTGGTAAATGCAATTGATTTGGACATGATTTGCGAAGCCACACACCTGTCTATATAAGGTCCCACAGTTGGCATGTCAGAGAAAAAAACAAGCCATGAAGTCGAAGGAGTTGTCCGTAGAGTCCCGAGACACGATTGTGTCGAAGCACCGACCTGAGGAAGGGTACCAAAAAATGTCTGCAGCATTGAAGATCCACAGGAACACAGTGGCCCCATCATTCTTGAATGGAAGAAGTTTGGATCCACCAAGACTCGTCCTAGAGCCGGCCGCCCGGCCAAACTGAGCAATCGGGGAAAACGGGCCTTGGTCAGGGAGGTGACCAAGAACCCAATGGTCACTCTGACAGAGCTCTAGGGTTCCTCTGTGGAGATGGGAGAACCTTCCAGAAGGACAACCATCTCTGCAGCACTCCACCAATCAGGCCGTTATGGTAGAGTGGCCAGAGGGAAGCCACTCCTCAGTGAAAGGCACATGACAGACCACTTGGGGTCAGAATCTCTGGTCTGATGAAACCAAGATTGAAGTCTTTGGCCTGAATGCCAAATGTCACGTCTGGAGGAAACCTGGCACCATCCCTACGGTGATGTATGGTGGTGGCAGCATCCTGCTGTGAGGATGTTTTTCAGTGGCAGGGACTGGGAGACTAGACAGGATCGAGGGAAAGATGAATGGAGCATAGTACAGCGAGAAATATATTTAATACATTTGCAAAAAAAGAAGAAAAAAACTGTTTTATGCTTTGTCAATATGGGGTATTGTGTGTTGATTGATGAGGGAAAAAACGATTTAATCCATTTTAGAATACAGCTGTAATGTAACAAAATGTGGAAAAAGCCAAGGGGTCTGAATAATTTTCGAATGCACTTTATTATACCCATAGAAACACAGCCATGCAATCTCCATAGACAAACATTGGCAGTTAAACGGCCTTACTGAAGAGCTCAGTGACTTTCAATGTGGTTCCAAAAAGTCCGTTTGTCAAATTTCTGTGCTGCTAGAGCTGCCCAGGTTAACTGTAAGTGCTGTTATTGTGAAGTGGAAACGTCTGGGAGCAACAACGGCTCAGCCGCAAAGTGGTAGGCCACACAAGCACACAGAACGAGACTGCTGAGTGCTAAAGCACATAAAACATTGTCTGTCCTCTATTTGCAATACTCACTACTGAGTTCCAAACTGCCAGCACAAGAACTGTTTGTCAGGAGCTTCCTGAAATGGGTTTCCATGACCGAACAGCTGTATTTCTGTCTGTAATGAAGTCATTTTGTGGGGGAAAACTCATTCGGAATGGGAGGGCCTGGCTCCCAACTGGGTGGGCCTATGCCCACCCATGGCTGTTCCATTGCCCACTCATGTGAAATCCATAGATTAGAGCCTAATTGATTTATTTCAATTGACTGATTTCCTTCTATGAACTGTTTAGTCAGGAAAATCTTTGAAATTGTTGCATGTTGCTTTTTATATTTTTGTTCAGTATTTGACTGGTGGAAGTTCAGTCTGCATCAGGGGAGCATGTTGTCTAGTGACAGGGTTCATGAAAACAGGAGAAAAAAACACCAGGGTGTGTAAAACCATTGTCCTGTCAGATTTGAGTGTGTGTGTGTGTGTGTTTGCACACCATTGTGTTGTCAGTTGAGACAGTTTTATAGTCTATCCTGGTGCCAGTCTCTGCTCTGGTCTGTGAGTCACTGAACTATGGGGGGGAGAGCGAGGGAGGGAAAGAAAGAGGGGGTGAGGTTTGAATGTGGTAAAGAGAGGAGAAAGGTTAAAAGAAAAGTCCATGGTCTCTTCTGTGAGAGATCAGTTTATGGGAATTTCTCATGGTAACTTTGGGACATTCATCTCTCTCTCTCTGTGTGTGTGTGTGTGTGTGTGTGTGTGTGTGTGTGTGTGTGTGTGTGTGTGTGTGTGTGTGTGTGTGTGTGTGTGTGTGTGTGTGTGTGTGTGTGTGTGTGTGTGTGTGTGTCCCGTCCGGTAGTCCGCTCCCATGCCCTTGTCAGCAGGGCTCAGTGGTGAATGTTTAAGGCTGTTAGGCATATCTATGGTGATGGATGTGTGTGCGTGCATGAGCATCACAGCGCACACAGTATCTAAACCCAGAGGCCCAACGATGCAAAACTTCCAAGAACGCTTCGTGATGCAGACTCGACAGACCAGACATGGGTTTGGGAAGTCAATGGGAGAATTGAGAAATTCTTCCTTTGCCGTTAATATTCTCTAAATCGAAAGGCACAACCTAGATGTCTTAAGTAGCTGAAGATGTTACTCCAATCTTGTGTGAAAGTGACAAACTGGCATGTTTTCATTTTGGTGTAAAATAACTTTAAATCTAAGGAGGGCCTTTGATTTGACGGCCTGCTCATGCGCAGTTCGGAGCGAGACGATCGTTAGACCCGATGAAGTTTCTGAGCTTAGCTAGCCAACGTTGCCATGACATCGCCTCCAAGCGTGATTGGGGATTTCTATTGGAGAAGCCGTTTCTAGGCATGGTCAACTATACAATCTTTGGAGCGTGTGTGTGTGGTGTTAGCTAGCAGCTTCCTCCCCAGGGGACCGAGGTCACTGATATACTGCTGACCAATAAGTGCCTCGATGTGCCTTCACATGCCCATGTATTGTTCACAGTTCCTGTCCAGCTGATAGATTTAAACATGTCTGTCAGAGCCTGTTGAGCTGCTTCTTGAACCTCAATCTCACCTAGGCAGAGACAAGTTCAGCACCATGTTGATACTGTCTCCCTTGACCCACTCCGACACCCTCCTCTCTCTCCCTCTACCCTTCCTATCGCTCTCCCCCCTTCCCAGCGGCCCTTCCGTCAGCGGTCTTGACGTTAATGTTCAGCCCGTACCAGAGGGGTATCTACTGTGATGACGAGAGCATCAGATATCCTTACAGAAGAGACACCATCTCCCACGGGGCAATGGCTGCAGTCACCATCCCCTCCTCCATAGTCATAGTAAGTTTGATGAACAACTTTATGGTTATGGCACGCTATGGTACGAGTTTACCTCTGCTATGGTACTAGTTTACCTCTGCTATGGTACGAGTTTACCTCTGCTATGGTACGAGTTTACCTCTGCTATGGTACGAGTTTACCTCTGCTATGGTACGAGTTTACCTCTGCTATGGTATGAGTTTACCTCTGCTATGGTACGAGTTTACCTCTGCTATGGTACGAGTTTACCTCTGCTATGGTACGAGTTTACCTCTGCTATGGTACGAGTTTACCTCTGCTATGGTACGAGTTTACCTCTGCTATGGTACGAGTTTACCTCTGCTATGGTACGAGTTTACCTCTGCTATGGTACGAGTTTACCTCTGCTATGGTACGAGTTTACCTCTGCTATGGTACGAGTTTACCTCTGCTATGGTACGAGTTTACCTCTGCTATGGTACGAGTTTACCTCTGCTATGGTACGAGTTTACCTCTGCTATGCTATGAGTTTACCTCTGCTATGCTATGAGTTTGCCTCTGCTATGGTACGAGTTTACCTCTGCTATGCTATGAGTTTGCCTCTGCTATGGTACGAGTTTACCTCTGCTATGCTATGAGTTTGCCTCTGCTATGGTACGAGTTTGCCTCTGCTATGGTACGAGTTTGCCTCTGCTATGGTACGAGTTTACCTCTGCTATGGTACGAGTTTACCTCTGCTATGGTACGAGTTTACCTCTGCTATGCTATGAGTTTACCTCTGCTATGCTATGAGTTTGCCTCTGCTATGCTATGAGTTTACCTCTGCTATGCTATGAGTTTGCCTCTGCTATGGTACGAGTTTACCTCTGCTATGCTATGAGTTTACCTCTGCTATGCTATGAGTTTGCCTCTGCTATGCTATGAGTTTACCTCTGCTATGCTATGAGTTTACCTCTGCTATGCTATGAGTTTACCTTTGCTATGCTATGAGTTTGCCTCTGCTATGGTACGAGTTTACCTCTGCTATGGTACGAGTTTACCTCTGCTATGAGTTTACCTCTGCTATGCTATGAGTTTGCCTCTCTCTCTCCATAGATCACTACAGGAGAAGCGTACCTGGTGTACTCCAAGCGTCTCCACTCCAACTCTAACTTTAACCAGTACATGTCAGCTCTCTACAAGGTCAGTTGGAACACGGGTCATAGTTTTGGGCTGACAATATGTGGTCTTAGCTCAGATTGGCTAGCTGCCTCTTCCCAATTTCATTGGTTCGGGAAAGGGGTTAGATTGGCCTGTGCTAGTGTAACGGATGTGAAACGGCTAGCTTAGTTAGCGGTGCGCTCTAAATAGCGTTTCAATCGGTTACGTCACTTGCTCTTTGAAGTAGTAGTTCCCCTTGCTCTGCAAGAGCCGCAGCTTTTGTGAAGCGATGGGTAACGATGCTTCGTGGGTGACTGTTGTTGATGTGTGCAGAAGGTCCCTGGTTCGTGCCTGGGTATGGGCGAGGGGACGGTCTAAAGTTATACTGTTACATTGATGGGCGAGGGGACGGTTTAAAATTATTCTGTTACACTGTGCCTCTACTAGGTGGTGGGGACCTTTCTGTTTGGAGCAGCTGTGAGCCAATCACTGACTGACCTGGCCAAGTTCACCATTGGCAGGCCACGCCCTAACTTCCTGTCTGTGTGTAATCCCACGGTGTGTTCTGGGTACATGCTGCAACTCAACTGTACCGGCAACCCTCGAAACGTCACTGAGTCCAGGTCTGTGTTTCTTTCTGTCTGTCTGTCCGTCTTTCTTCTCTTGCTGTGTGATGCAACGTCAACATGTTTCTCTCTGTGTTCCAGATTGTCGTTTTACTCCGGACACTCTGCCTTCGGGATGTACAGCATGCTGTTTCTAGCAGTGAGTGTTTTTTATTAGAGCGAGTTTCATACACACGTGAGATGACGATTAATGTGTGTGTGTGTGTGTGTGTGTGTGTGTGTGTGTGTGTGTGTGTGTGTGTGTGTGTGTGTGTGTGTGTGTGTGTGTGTGTGTGTGTGTGTGTGTGTGTGTGTGTGTAGTTGTATGTGCAAGCACGTATGCAGGGGAAGTGGACTCGTCTGGTCAGACCCACAGTGCAGTTCTTCCTCGTGGCGTTTGCGTTGTACGTTGGATACACACGGGTTAGCGACTACAAACACCACTGGAGCGACGTACTGGTGGGACTGCTGCAGGGAACTCTCATCGCTGTGCTCAACGTGAGTGTGTGTGTAGGGGGTTGTAGGAGGTGTGTGTGTATAGGGTGTTGTAGGAGGTGTGTGTGTATAGGGTGTTGTAGGAGGTGTGTTTGTAGGGGGTTGTAGGAGGTGTGTGTCGAGGGGATTGTAGGAGGTGTGTGTCGAGGGGATTGTAGGAGGTGTGTGTCTAGGGGGATTGTAGGAGGTGTGTGTCGAGGGGATTGTAGGAGGTGTGTGTCTAGGGGGTTGTAGGAGGTGTGTGTCTAGGGGGTTGTAGGAGGTGTGTGTCTAGGGGTTGTAGGAGGTGTGTGTCTAGGGGTTGTAGGAGGTGTGTGTCTAGGGGGTTGTAGGAGGTGTGTGTCTAGGGGGTTGTAGGAGGTGTGTGTCTAGGGGTTGTAGGAGGTGTGTGTCTAGGGGGTTGTAGGAGGTGTGTGTAGGGGTTGTAGGAGGTGTGTGTCTAGGGGTTGTAGGAGGTGTGTGTCTAGGGGTTGTAGGAGGTGTGTGTCTAGGGGTTGTAGGAGGTGTGTGTCTAGGGGGTTGTAGGAGGTGTGTGTCTAGGGGTTGTAGGAGGTGTGTGTCTAGGGGGTTGTAGGAGGTGTGTGTCTAGGGGGTTGTAGGAGGTGTGTGTGTCTAGGGGTTGTAGGAGGTGAGTGTGTAGGGGTTGTAGGAGGTGTGTGTCTAGGGGTTGTAGGAGTGTGTGTCTAGGGGGTTGTAGGAGGTGTGTGTAGGGGGTTGTAGGAGGTGTGTGTGTAGGGGTTGTAGGAGGTGTGTGTCTAGGGGGTTGTAGGAGGTGTGTGTCTAGGGGGTTGTAGGAGGTGTGTGTCTAGGGGGTTGTAGGAGGTGTGTGTCTAGGGGGTTGTAGGAGGTGTGTGTCTAGGGGTTGTAGGAGGTGTGTGTCTAGGGGGTTGTAGGAGGTGTGTGTCTAGGGGGTTGTAGGAGGTGTGTGTCTAGGGGGTTGTAGGAGGTGTGTGTTTGTACATGTCTGACTATTAATGATGAGCAATTAACCCAAATTGTTTGTAATATTTTGGTTTTGGAACAACTAATTGACCGATGTCAGTTCAATTATTTTAATTCCATTTCGGGGGGTTTTCTGTGAGCTCAATGTGCACATTGCACAGTTTCTATACAGATAAATCAGATCAAGCCCGAACTGTACGATGTAGTAGGGAGTTCAAGTAATAAAGTTCACAAATAAAACAAATGTAATATACACAACAACCGAGATATTTGATGAAAGTAATGTGAATAAATGATGGTTAATAAGTGATGAGCAGTAATGGACAGTCACTACCATCATGGGACTTGTATTGTTTTATTCTGTGTAATAACATTTAACCCACAATGCATAATGCATTTCATGTAAATAAATACAAAATTGTGACCGAAAACGCATTTTTTTCTTCGTAATCCAACTGAAACAGAACCGACCTCAAAAAGCACTAATCTCTCAGCACTACTGACTATAAATGATCCTTTTCTCTCAGGTTTGCTACGTCTCTGATTTCTTTAAGCTCCGCCCCCCTCCTCGCCGCCCACGATCCGAGGCGGCTGAAGACGAACACCTAGAGGCCAAACCTGGCCTGGACCCAGACACACAACTACACAACAACCACTACAACTACACAACTACTTCAGCCCGAACTCAGACTAACAACTACACAACAACCACTGCAACTACACAACAACCTCTACACAACAATCACGGTAACCGTGGGGAAGTGGCGTAGACAGTCATTTGTTGGTGGGTGGGCCTGCAGAAATTTGGGTGGACAATTATTTTTAATTAAAATGTTTTGTTGTTGGGGAAAGGAGCTAACTTCCTGCAATGTTGCCATTGGGCCAAGAGAGAAATGTACAGTTTTATAGCTGTTTATGAATTCTATCTGATGATGTTTGCATGCTTAAGTGAAAAGACAACAAATAAATAGAGCCCGACTTGTATTGGATTTTTGGGTCCGATACCGATTTTGGGGGAGGGAAAACTCACAGATGACTGATATCTGTCGATATATTGTTTTTATTTAGAGGTTGAATGAAAAACAGACCAAATTGTGCTTCATAGGATCAACAGATACTCTGAATGATGATTTCTTAACTAAATATTATAGTTAACATTATTTAAGAACATTTTATTTGTGGTTTACAGGAGATCCAGTGAATACAAAGCTTGTTTAGTTGACTTTCTTAGGTGCAACTTCAAAGTGTCTATGGCAGTGGAAAAGAGGTATGAGAAAGAGTTTGTGCTAAACCACCATAAGGGTGAGTAGATTTACTCGTGTTTTACAGCAGTCAAAGGTCATGGAAACAAACACTTTATGGCAAACTTGCAATGGGAGTACGTAATGACAAGCACAAGCTAGCTGTTCATTACGACAATGTTTTCTTACAGAAACCATATTTACATAACACCGTTATTCAATACAAAATGTATTGGCTATACATTTCAACTGCAAATGGCATGCGCTGATGACTGAAAATGTTTATGCATGCAAATTCTTGCTGCACTGGTTTTTGTCACGCGTTCCAATTTCGCGAGCTAGCTAACATTAGCTACTTATCTCATAATGAAGGCAAGCACATGGACTGAATGAAAGACCTGCGCCAACTGTCTTGTTTTTTGCAGATTGCATATTTCAGAAAACTAACTAAATTAGCCCACTAGCTAACATATTAGGCCCTGACAGTATCGGTCTTCTTTTTGTATCAAGGACGAGTGTTCACTTTGGCACCAGTCCAGTATTGGCACATACATAGCACAGATTGCTAGCTAGGTAGCTAAGTTTCCCACCCATGCCTACGCCCACCCATGCCCCACCCATGCCTACGCCCACCCATGCCTACGCCCACCCATGCCTACGCCCACCCATGCCTACGCCCCCCCTGCCATGAAGCTGTCTGTGTGAGAGAAGTGTGTATATCAGTGTAGGCTCATTGTATTGGCTGGAATGGAATAAATGGAACGGTATCAAGCACATTTATTCCAGTCCAGCCATTACAATGATCCCGTCCTCCGATAGCTTCTCCCACCAGCCGCCACTGGTGTGTGTGAGAGGATGTGTATAACCACTCACATGCACATGCATTTTAACTTTGTATTTTATTTTAATACAACGTACTAAAAGTATGGCGGATGAAACCGTTTTAGCAGAGAGAAAGACGTACTGTGTAGTTCCCTAGATTTCAATTATGCTAACAGGAAACACTGAAACAACAGTTTTACATTTTGTTATGATTCATTTATATGTCCTTTGTGCAGCAGCATCAACCAGGTCTTCCTGGTGTGTGTAGCTTTTTTGAGTGTCCTTTTTTTGTTTGTTCCCGCCCACCACCAAACTACCTGATTTAACTAGTTGTTAAGACCTTGATTAGCTGAATCGGGTGGGTTAGTGTGCTCATCCTGTAGTTCTCCAGGACGGGGGAAGGCCAATGGTCTGGAGTTCAGTGTTAGGCCTACTGATACCTAACATGTCTGTAGAAGACATGCATGTACAGTATATGGAATGTAAAACAGTGTTGCATAGATAATTACTTTCTAACTAACAGTTTATTTCTGTCGTATCTCTAAGATTGTAATACCACTACTAGCCCACTGGGATGTTTTTCTTATGTTATTGACGCAACTTGTATTAGTTACTCCAGTTTATTATATATAAAGCTGTGTATAACCTGCCTACCTGCATGTGCACACAGTAGGTCCTGTGAGATCCATGTGCTGCCTTTGAAATGTTATTGACAATCGTCAGTGTGTCAATGATTGAGTCGCTCACTGAGATGTTCTCTGAAAAACACATTACAGTTCTGCAAAGGGTTAATATATACACTATATAACCAAAAGTATTTGGACACCTGCTCGCCGAACATCTCATTCTGAAATCATGGGCATTAATATGGAGTTGGTCCTCCCTTTGCTGCTATAACAGCCTCCGATCTTCTGGGAAGGCTTTCCACTAGATGTTGGAACATTGCTACGCGGACTTGCTTCCATTCAGCCACCAGCATTAGTGAGGTCGGGCACTGATAGGCGATTATGCCCGGTTTACAGTCGGAGTTACAATTAATCTCAAAGATGTCCGATGGGGTTGAGGTCAGGGCTCTGTGCAGGCCAGTCATTTCTTCCACACCAATCTCGACAAACCATTTCTGTATGGGCCTCGCCTTGTGCATGGGGGCATTGTCATGCTGAAACAGGAAAGGGCCTTCCCCAAACTGTTGCCACAATGTTGGAAGCACAATTGTCTAGAATGTCATTGATTTCCCTTCACTGGAACAAAAAAACAGCCCCAGACCATTATTCCTCCTCCACCAAACTTTACAGTTGGCACTATGCATTGGGACAGGTAGCGTTCTCCTGGCATCTCCCAAACCCAGATTCGTCCGTCGGACTGTCAGATGGTGAAGCGTGATTTATCACTCCAGAGAACGTATTTCCACTGATCCAGAGTCCAATTGCAAGCTTTACACCACTCCAGCTGACGCTTGGCATTGCACATGGTGATCTTAGGCTTGTGTGCTGCTGCTCGGCCATGGAAACACATTTCATGAAGCTCCAGACAAACAGTTATTGTGTTGATGTTGCTTCCAGAGGTGGTTTGGAACTCGGTAGTGAGTGTTGCAACCGAGGACAAGCAGTCCCGTTCTGTGAGCTTGTGTGGCCTACCACTTTGTAGTTGAGCCATTGTTTCTCCTAGACATTTCCACTCACAATAACAGCACATACAGTTGACTGGGGCATCTCTAGCAGGGCAGAAATTTGACGAACTGACTTGTTGAAATGGTGGCATCCTATTATGGTGCCACGTTGAAAGTCACTGAGCTTTTCAGTACAGGCCATTGTTTGTCTATGGAGATTGCATGACTGGGTGTTCAATTTATACACCTGTCAGCACGGGTGTGGCTGAAATTGCAGAATCCACTAATTTGAAGGGGTTTCAACCTACTTTTGGCCATGTAGTGTATTTTATTGTGTTTGTATCCACACTGTATTCCTTAATAAGCTTGTCTGTAACAAACTGTAGGTGCAATCAAATGTGTGTATTTCTTCTTGATGGAAAAGAGAACTTGAGTTTATGGAAGTATTTTTCCTTTATAATCTGACAACTCCTGCTGAGACGAAAGTGCATGCAGAACCATAGAGTTGTAGGATGTCTTCAACTTCATGGATTCATCCAAGTGATTCACTAGGACTTTCCCAATGTTGGTTGGAGTGAGGACACACCAGACCCAGTGATGAAGACACTTGCATGTTGTCATATCTTTATTTCAATTGGTTTTGTTTTATTTTTCTGTGTTGCTTTTTTTGTAGTTTATGCATAAAGATAAACTAAATGTCCATTGTGCATCTGACTGATTTTTGAAAATGTTTATTAAAGCGTGTGTGTGTGTGTGTGTGCTAGTTGATTCTGTAGCCTAATGAGGGAATAGTTACTGAAAAGGGTGCAGGTATAAATCCCCTGTACCTCATCCACAGTTGATATAAAGCCCTAGGCATGATTCCATTTGTTTAGTTTGGGTGGTCCTTGCAGACAAAGACCCTCTTTGCAAACCATTTAGCTGTATACACTATGCGCTTCCTTGTAAGAACAGACAATGTTATGTTACTGATGGTTTGTACGTTTGTGGCTACCAGTGCAGCACCTTCTAGTTGTCACGTTGAGGATAACAGTTGTTGACAACTATAGCATTTCAGCTAGGCCTAACCTTAACCTAATTCTCCTAACCTGCCTAGTTAATTCTCCTAACCTGCTATGTCAGGTATTCTAACCTGCATGTTAAAAAACATCAGTATTGCCACAGACATGTTCTTGGAGGTACTCAGGTGAAACACTATCCTGTTGACAACAGTGGAAGTCCCAGGATGCTGCAGGCCTGTCCAGACTTGTCTGAGTTGTGGGATAACCTCTTGTCAGTTGGAAAACAAACTCCATAGGGTTATACTACAAGCAGAGTCAATGAGTTAGCCAGCTAATTTGCCTAAATATCCTGAGGTTAATTTTTTTATTTTTTTTTATTGAAAGAAAAGGTTAGAAATGGGAATGGTGCCTTCAGAAAATATTCATACACCATTCGACGTATTCCACTTTGTTACAGCCTGGATTCAATAGTTTCTCACCCATCTACACACACACCTTTGTGACTAAGTAAAAGCATGCTTTTAGAAATGTTTGCAAATGTATTGAAAAATGAAGTACAGAAATATCTAAATTACATAAGTATTCACACCTAAGTCACGTCTTTGTAGAAGCAAGCACCTTGGGTGGCGATTACATCTCTGAGTCCTCTTGGGTATGTCTATCAGCTTTGGTGGCGATTACATCTCTGAGTCCTCTTGGGTATGTCTATCAGCTTTGGTGGCGATTACATCTCTGAGTCCTCTTGGGTATGTCTATCAGCTTTGCACATCTGGATTTGGGGATTTTCTCAAGTTCTGTTAAGTTCGATGGGGCACGATGGTGAACAGCAATCAAGTCTTTCCACAGACTGAAGCCATTCCAGCATTGCTTTGGGTCATTGTCCTGTTAACGTACATCTTAACCCCCAGTCTGTCATTTGCACTCTGAAACAGGTTATCAAGGAGTTGCCTGTATTTGGCTCCATTTACTGTATCCTTACCAGTCTCCCAATCCCTCCCTCTGAAAAACATCCCAATAGCCTGATGCTGCCACCACCATGCTTCACAGTAGGGATGGTGTTAGATGGGTAATGAGCTGAGCCTGGTTTTCTCCAGACATAATATTTTGCATTCAGGCCAAATAGTTACATTTATGTCTCATCACACCACAGAATCATTTGGCTTATGATGGGTCTTTCACGTGCCTTTCTGTAAACTCGTGCATTTTTCTCAGGAGTGGCTTCCATCTGGCCAGTCTCCCATGAAGGCCAGATGTGTGAAGTGCTGCAGAGACTGTTGTCCTTCTGGCAGGTTCTCCCATCTCAGCCAAGGGACTCTGTAGTTCTGTCAGAGTGGTCATTGGGACAGCCAGCTCTAAGCAGAGTCTGGGTAGTTCCATATTTTTTCAATTTCCAGTCTGACATGCGCTGTCACATGTGGGACCTTATATAGACAGGTGTGTCTCTTTCTAACTCATGCCCCAAACAATGAATTGGCCACAGGTGGACTAAGTTGTAGCAACATCGCAAGGATGCTCGAAGGAAATTGGATGCACCTGAGGGGTGTGAATACTTATGTAAATTAGATATGTATTTTATTTTAATAAATTTGGGAAAAGCTCAAAAAATAATGTTTTCCCTTTGTCATTATGAGGTACTGTGGGTAGATGGGTGAGAGACAAAAATCATTTTTGAATTCAGGCTGAAACAATATGGAATAAGTCAAGGTGTATGAATAGTTTCTGAAGGCACTATAATTGACTCCACAACCAAAAACACAGTGCCTTGCAAAAGTATTCTCACCCCTTGGATTGTTTTTGACATTGTGTTAAAGTGGGATTAAGATGTCATTTTTTTGTCAACAGTCGCTCTGGATAAGAGCGTCTGCTAAATGACTTAAATGTAAATGTAAATGTAAAGTGGATAAATTATTAACTGAAATATAGTGCTTTCATAAGTATTCAGCCCCTTTGTTTAGGCAAGCATAAATTAGTCCAGGAGTCAAATTTGGCTTAACAAATCAGTTACATGGACTCACTGTGTTAAATAAGCGGTTGTCATGATTTTTGAATGACTAACCCTTCCTCTAAGGTCCCGCAGTCAAGTTTTGAATATCTAGCAAAGATTAAACTACAAAGACCAGGGAGCTTTGAAAGCCTCAAGAAGGGCAGTGGTTGATAGATGGGTAACAATAACACATCAGACATTGAATCTCTCTTTAAACATGGTCAAGTTCAAAATGATGCCGTGGACAATGTATTAAACCAGGCAGACACAAAGATGCAGGACAGGAATGAAACTGCTCAGGGATGTTACCATGAGGCCATTGGTGATTTTAAAAACCGCTTCAATGGCTGTGCTGGGAGAAAAACATTGAGTGAAAAGAACAAACATACAGAATAAAAATGCATGCGATCCTGTATGCAACAAGGCACTAATGTAATACAAAGAAACACAGAAAGGCCTAAATGTAAAGCCAGCACAACACTGAGTAACCGCCTCCTTACATTCAAGTATGGTGGTGGCTGCATCATGGTATCGGGATGGTTGTCATTGGAAAATACTGTGGGAGTTTTTCAGGATAAAAAGAAACGGGATGGAGCTAAGCACAGGCAAAAATCCTAGAGGAAAACCTGCTTCACAGCGGAGAATGGGAGAGGAATTCAGCAGGACAATAACCTACCACAAATGGCAGAATCCTCACTGGAGTTGCTTACCAAAAAGACAAATGTTCCTGAGTGGCCGAGATAGTTGACTTAAAATCACCTTGATAATTGCTGTCATAGCCATGATCCCCAACATCTTGACCGAGCATGCAGAATTTTAAAGAGAATATTAGGCAAATATTGCACAAGTCAGGTGAGTAAAGCTCTTTAAGACTTACCCAAGAAGACTCACAGCTGTAATCACTGCCAAAGGTGCTGTAACACGTATTGACTCAGGGAGCTGAATACTTATGTAATAACTATTTGTCACTACATTTTTATGAATCTTAAAAAAAAAATATCTTCCACTTTGACAAAGTATTGTGTAGATTGTTGACAAAAAAAAAAAATCAATTTGAACAATTACATGCCAAGAAATGCATGGGGTCAATACTTCTGTAAATTCATTTAAGCTTTTCTTAATAAACCAGAAAATCATACATTATTTCTGGTTGTTTATCAAAGTTACCTGGCTAACTCATCGACACCCACAGGCAAGCAAATACAGACACACAAATAGAAAAACCACTAGAAACAGTCTCTCCGTTGAGTCATTTATTTGTAAGGCACCATAGACATTTCCTTACTGCCGAGCGCTTTCAGTCATGTTGTGTAGTCAATGTTTGTTTGGTTGGTTTACATTAGATGTGACATTTCCCCCGCCACGTCTTTTAAATGAAGCTATAAGTATTGGTTTTTCATAACACAGATGACATACATTATCGCCAAGTACACACCTATGAAGTTTCACATACAATGACAAAAATGAAGAGTTTTAAAAATTACATTTACAAAGCTCAACAATGAGGCGACATTTCCTCAGCATTGTCAAGGGGGCAGGAAAGAAGGGGGGGGGGGGGGGTATTGGGTAGTACCTCTTTCCATAGCACATCACATAATACACACGCTGCACTGACACGTCATCTTCCGTCACACGCATACACACTAAAAGCAGCTTTGAAACATACAAAAATGCTTAAAAAAGTATATGTATATTGATATATAAATGGGCCCTTCACAACAGAAACACAAACCATTCATGTCCAAGTTTCTCTCTACATTCAATCAAACCTGCCATAGCAAAGTTTACAGTGTCTTGGTTTACAAACTACAGCCCCAAAACGCTCTTCTCATTCTGAACATTTAGACATCTACCTGTGAGGGGAGTCTACCTGGCAGCAGTAGTAGGTTTTTAGGGTCCTGTGATTTTAATTAACCCATTGGGGGGAGGATAAAGTCTGTGTAAATACTGTAATGGGGGTTTGATTGAATACAGCCCTGGGTCTGGTTTGGCTTTGCTGCCACCTACTGTCCTGTAGAAGAACTAAACCTTAACGCCTCTTATGCATCTGCGGGTAGGTTATAGGTTAGTGCGCTACAGCTGTGTTCTAGCTCCAAGTGCTATGCTAACCAACAGAACGACATATGCAAATGTATTCCTCTCCCTTTCCACCAATAGAATCTGATCTGAATGAGAACATGATTGATGTGTAGATTTGTTCCCGTTAAAATGTAGGCCCCATCCAGAATCAACCCTTACCCCTTGGACACTTCCTCTGTCTAGGGGGAAGTGCCTAGGGGCTAGGTGTTGATTTGGGACTGGACCATAGACTTGGTCAGTTAAGAGAGTGGACAGACAGGGGCGGGAGGGAGAATAGGAAAAGGTGGTTGATAAAAATCAAACGTAAGTTTGCACACACACACACACACACACACACACACACACACACACACACACACACACACACCCTAGCTCCTGACTTTTATACTCAACTGTCTTATTCAAGTGGCCCTTTCAGAACACTGTCTGTGAGATCAGTGAGCAGAGTTAGCAGTAACTCTGCAGCCAATCAGCAGAGACCTACAGGAGGAAGTCGTCCCTAGACACTGATCAAAGGTCAGTAATGTTTTGATTGTTTAAATCTGAGCTTAAGAGCAACTTCTACTAGGAGAAGAGGAACAAAGGTCAGGGGTTAAAGGGTTAGAGCTGAGATGGGACCAAGTCACAATTTTGCAAGTCTCAAGTTTAAGCTTTGAGTCAAGTCCCAAGAAATAACGGGCAAGTCCCAAGTCGTCCCACAGCTCAGGTCGAGTCAAGTCACAAGTCCCTAATTTCGGGTTTCGGGTCCTCAAGTCAAAGGCTAAGTGTTTTTTTTGCCAATTTCATTGCAATGATTTTGGACCAACGTGTTTTACAAACTGACTAACAGCGGTTTCCTCTACAGACACAACAATTGCAATTGGACAATACAACTCACAGGGCTTGCTTTATGCAGGTTTGCATCGTGTAGGTCTCTGCAACTTTAATTCAAAAGTAACTCACACAGTCCATGTAAATCAGTCATGATTGATTCATTTCAGTTAATAGTTTTGGATTGAAAAGGTCAAGGCAGCCTAGCCAGTCCAAGTTTGAATTCAACTTACACCAAATTTAATCAGTCACATTTTCTCCTAACACAAATAAATGGTCTATAAAATAGGCTACATAACATTACCACCTGGTTGTTATCAGTAGCCTAGTTGATCAGACTGGGAAGTCATCTCGTTTTCCTCCCATACAGTTTAGGTGTAGGTTGCTGAAACATTTCTGTTAAGAGTTCTTGCTTTTGTTTGTTGGGAATGATATGTTATCACGTTTGCTAAATAAATACCGCAGGACAGTGGAGAGTGGCGCGCTTTGCTAGATGACGTGCTTTGTGATTTCCGTGAATATGATTGGTGAAGACAGAACAAAAGTTTAAAAACCTGCAGCACTCCGATATGAAGGACAGAGAGGCCTACCTTGTGAGCAAGATGACAAACCGAGTCGACTCACATAGCTTGTCCAAGTAAAGTCACCAGTCATAAATGCTCAAGTCAATGTCGATTGGCAAGTGTTTGTTTCTTTTTGCCAAGTTAAGTATCAAGTCATGAAATGTCCAAGTCACGTGACTCGAGTCCACATCTCTGGGTTAGAGGTCAGGGTAGTATCTGTTGGCAATGGGTTGTCAGCGGCAATAGTGAACAGAGGAGAGGAAAGGAAAAGAGGAAGGAGTCAGACAGAGGAGACCTGTCCAACAGGCTTGGTGACGAACGGATTTGATGATAATAGAAGATGAAAAAGAAGGATAAGGAAGCGATGGAGTGGAGGCCCAGAGAGTTACTGAGATGAACCACAGTGTGACACCTACTGTATGAACACTCACCACCCCCCTCCCCTTAGCCCTCCCACAGTAGATCCACGCCTGGTTGTCCATCAGTCCAACTTGTCTCACCCCTCTCTCCACTCCTTCCCATCCAGGCTCCACCATCAGTCGGACTTGTCTCCGTCCTCTTCCCTCTGTTCTCTCTCTGCTGCGTCTCTGGCCTTGTCTTCTTTAGCCAGCTGGGCCTGAGCCTGGTGGGGAGGAGACCAGAGAACAAAACACAAGGAGTGGAAGAGAGCCGTGAACTATCATTTGTGTGTGTTACCTGCTAGGGGTGTGTGTGTGTGTGTGTGTGTGGGGGGGGGGGGGGGGGGGGGTGCATACACACATAAATGCAGGTGCACATTGAGAAGTAGTCTGAGGTAGTGTTTTAATGGTCTCTAGACCTGGCACAGTGATCTGTTAACAGTGTCTGTTTCACAATTTTCCAACATCTCCAGCACTACATGTGAAAACAGTGAATTTCTATGTTTTGTAGCTAAAAAGACAGGAAGATAAGTGTTTCCAATGACATCAACCAATTCTTAGACAATTTAGTATGGAATGCCTACTCCTAATTGGTTAAAATTACAAGTAGGCATTCCATACTAAAATGTCTAAGAATTGGTTAATGATGTCATTGGAAACACTTATCTTCCTGTCTTTTTGACTACAAAACATAGAAAAGTGCTGAATATGAAGTAAGGATTTTTATGACATTTCCCTTTAAGTGAAGATTCCCCACCACAAAGCTAGAATGCTGGCTTGCAAGTATTGGTTCGGCCTTATAATACTTGCAAAACATAAGCCTTTATTCACATTCAAACTCTAACCAGAAGAAAACTTTTTCCTCATTGTTGGATGTTCTTGTATGCTTCGCGCTGGCAGTGACACTGGCTAGCAGAGCAACGTTGGCGCCAAGGTCACTATTAGTGCTAGTGAAAGCTTCGTCTTCTTGTGTTGCTGGTGACTCGACGACCATGGGTTCAGCCACATCCGTATCACTGGCAAAAACATCGGCCTCCTGTTGTTGATCTTGTCGCTTAAAGCTGCAATATGCAACCTTTTGTCTGGCCCACCAAATTAAGATAGAAAAGTGGAGTTATAGATCTGAAATTCTCATTGAAAGCAAGTCTAAGAAGAGGTAGATACGTTCTATGTCCATCATTTCTATGCTTCTCGTTCTGAAGTTTATTTTTTGCGTCTTTTACGTTCAGTTTTGTACACCAGCTTCAAAACAGTGAAAATACAATATGTTTGGTTATGGAAAATATATTTCACAGCGGTTTAGATGATACAATGATTCTGTACACTACCTGCTTGTTTTGTCACAAACTGAAATGAGGCGAACGGTTAACATTTTTGCAACCAAGCGGAGCGATTTCCTCATGGTACACCTTTAAAATAAAATGTGATCCTCTTCATCCTTCTCCTGACAGAGGTGAATGCAGATCCTCTCAAGGTAGCTATTCAAAGGCTTGCATTTCCAGCCTACTGAGGTAGTTCCAGCCTCGGACTACATTATGCTACGATTGGCTCATTGAGCTGCGTGTTGCATTATGGTATTGGTAGTTCTTCGTGCGATTACCAACCATAAAAAAAGCAGAAATACTACAACCACGGCAGTATAGGTTCTGGGGGTACAAGTCCCCACTTGGATATTTCACTTTTGCCATTTGCGCACATTTATTTTTAGTCACATATGCAAGTGAAATGGTCACACTGTAGAGCCCTGGAGGTGTGTGTTGCCCGTGTGAGGTGTGTGCGTCGCCCGGGTCAGGTGTGTGTTACCTGTGCATGTGCTGCCTGTGAGTGAGAGTGAGAGGCCAGGATGGAGGAAAGGGACATCAGTCCGGCGCTGGAGGTTGGGGGGAGGCTGGGAGCAGACAGACCCATGGGGAGAGGGGCCATCGTGGGGAGGCCCAAGCCCTGGAGCTGAGACAACTGGTGCACCTGGAGCTGCTGCTAAACGCACAGACAGATACACATGGTTATATACACACACATATTCATACACGAGACACATATGCACGGTTAACACACACACACCAGCCTACCCGTATGATAGAGTTCATCTCAGGAGGAGTGACCTGCTTGGCTCGCTCTATGGCCCCTAAGACCTGCTGCTGATGCTGCAACACACACATCCAAACACATTTAGCTATTGTACAGAATTAAACAGATTGAGATTGTACAACACGTTGATATGGGATTATGTTATCCTAAGGAAAAGTATGTGTAGAGAGGAGAGTGTAATACCTCTTGAGATAGGTAGGGGAGAACCTGAGCACAGATCCCGTTTAGTCTCTTCACGATCTCAGCCTGGGGAGAAGAGACAGACTGACAGTGAGAATCATAGAAATAGAGGTGTCTAGTGCCCAAAGCCTGTTTTAGCATGGGCAGCGCCATTGAGGTCACTCACAATTTTGAAGTAGTTAACTGAGTGGTACTTCCTATGGGTTAAGGAAGGATCACATAATTCCATCCACATCATCGGTAGGGATCAGCCAATGATTTATACTCGTGAGGAAACATTCTTCAACTGCAGACTTTAGGTGGCCGTGTGCACCCTTTCAGTTTGTTAACCAACTCAGGAGTAGTAGAAGAATGTACTACTTCAAAATGGAGATGGCCTCAATGGTGCCAATGCTCTCACAGATGCCATAATGGGAAAGATGCAATGTTGCGTACTCTAAAGATCTCTATGGTCCGAATACAACACCATACAACACAGTACCAGAGAGAGAAGAGAGGGAAAGACAGAGCAAGAGAGAAAATAAGCTACCTGTTTGTGCATTTCAATGTTCAGTCCATAAGACATCTCGTAGTACTGCAAAAAGAAGATTTGGGAGTTTGTGACGTAACACTAACATACTGCAGAATTCCAATCAATCCCTAGCCCCCAATACACTTGTGTACAGTACCAGTCAAAAGTTTGGACACACCTATTCATTCAAGGGGTTATTTATTTTTTACAATTCTCTACATTGTAGAATAGTGAAGACAAACTATGAAATAACCCACATGGAATCATGTAGTACCCCCCCTCAAAAAAGTGTTAAAGTAGCCACTCTTTGCCTTGACAGATTTGCACACTTGGCATTTTCTCAATCAGCTTCATGAGGAATGCTTTTCCAACAATCTTGAAGGAGTTCCCACATATGCTGAGCACATGTTGGATGCTTTTACTTCACTCTGCGGTCCAACTCATCCCAAACCATCTTAATTGGGTTGAGGTCGGGTGATTGTGGATGCCAGATCATCTGATGCAGCACCACATCACTCTCCTTATTGGTCAAATAGTTCTTACACAGCCTATTGGTGTGTTGAGCAATTGTCCTGTTGAAAAACAAATTATCGTCTCACTAAGCACAAACCAGATGGGATGGCGTATCGCTGCAGAAAGCTGTGGTAGCCATGCTGGTTAAGTGTGCATTGAATTGTAAATAAATCACAGTGTCACCAGCAAAGCACCCCCATACCATCACACCACCTCCTCCATGCTTCACTGTGGGAACCACACAGGCGGAGATCATCCGTTTACCTTCTCTGCGTCTCACAGAAACAAGGCGGTTGGAACCAAAAATCGCCAGTCAGACCAAAGGACAGATTTCCACCGGTCTAATGTCCATTGCTCGTGTTTCTTGGCCCAAGCAAGTCTCTTCTTGTTGGTGTGTTGGTGTCCTTTAGTAGTGGTTTCTTTTCAACCATGAAGGTCTGATTCCCGCAGTCTCCTCTGAACAGTTGAGTTGGAGATGTGTCTGTTACTTGAACTCTGTGAAGCACTTATTTGGGCTGCAATCTGAGATGCAGTTATAACTCTAATGAACTTATCCTCTGCAGCAGAGGTAACTCTGGGTCTTCCTTTCCCGTGGCGGTCCTCATGAGAGCCAGTTTCATCATAGCGCTTAATGGTTTTTGCGACTGCACTTGAAGAAACTTTCAAAGTCCTTGAAATTTTCCGCATTGACTAACCTTCATGTCTTAAAGTAACGGACTGTCTTTCACTGTGCTTATTTGAGCTATTCTTGCCATAACATGGACTTGATCTTTTACCAAATAGGGCCATCTTCTGTATACCACCCCCACCTTGTCACAACACAACTGATTGGCTCAAACGCATTAAGGAAAGAAATTCCATAAAAATGTACATTTAACAAGGTACGCCAGTTAGTTGAAATGCATTCCAGGAGACTACCAAGAGTGTGCAAAGCTGTCAAGGCAAAGGGTGGCTACTTTGAAGAATCTCAAATATAAAATATATTTTGATTTGTTTAACACGTTTTTGGGTTAATATGATTCCATATGTGTTCTTTTATAGTTTTGATGTCTTCCCTATTATTCTACAATGTAGAAAATTGTATAAATAAAAGAAAAACCCTGGAATGAGTAGGTGTGTCCAAACCTTTGACTGGTACTGTATATCTGAGAGAATTGTAGTAATGGCCAACGTGTATCCTAGGTTGGCTAAAAGTAAAAGAAGAGGTGATTATGTCACTCACCATGATGTAATGACGCTGCATCTCTGACTTCTCACTAGCTAGCTTGTCACACTCCATCTTCAAGCTGATTGGATATATGACAACATTTGGTTACGGACATGTCTGTGTATATGAGTGAGTGCATGTTGGAATCTGAGTGCATGCAGTGTGCGTGACTTGAGTGTTTGTGGGCGGGTATTTTGAGTGTGTGACTGAGCACATGTTTGTTTAAGTGTTACCTATGGTATTGTGCTTGTAGGAACTGAAACTCGTCCTTAATGCGGTCGCAGGAGTCAGAGGTGGTGAACTTGAGAGGCTGGGAGGACTGGGAGGAAGCCTGGGGGACAACACAATAACAAACATACAACAGTCAGAATCCCCAAGACAACAACAAACAGTTAGACAATCAACAAGATAACAACAATCAGTGAGAAGCTGCGTTTCCATCCCCTACCCTTCTCACTGACGTGTGCATTTCTTCACTCCCCCTGTATGTGGGACTGTATGGGTGTGTGATAGAAAGGGGACAGGCACGGTTTGGGACTGTGTGTATGTGTGTGAGACACATGGGGGTGATACTGAATGTTCAGTAACAGAGGGATCTGAGATTAACCTAACAGCAGGGGTTTTTCTGGGCTTTTACTGGGGGGGGGGGGGGGTATTAGCGCAGGCTGAGAGGATGTGTGTGTCTGTGAGTATGGTCAGGGTTAGATGAGTTTCCAGAGGTGACCAACTGACAAGAATGACCCCAGGCTGAGTCAGAGCCATAATCCAGTGTTAAGATTCTCATCAAGGCCTTACTACTTCAGACTGGTGGAAGGATGCCACCACCCAGATTACACCAGGGCTCTAACAACTACCATCCTGGAGACTTACTGACTGTGAATGCTTTTGCTCCAGCCCCTACACAAACACATTGGTTTGGATAAGCAAGGTCCTGTATAGGTGATTAGTAGGGCTAGAGCAAAAGCCTGCACACCCAGTAGCACACACACAAACAGCTCTCCAGGAGGGGCTGGTCATCCTTGGAATTGAAAGAGGACAGGTTTATGCAGGGGCAAACCCTGATAGTGTGAACAAGGATCCCGGCCTAGGGGGTAGTAGGACGCTAAAGAGAAAGAAGAAACACAGAAATAGGCTCTACCATAACAAACTGTGTACATTCATATTTCCCAACCAGTATCATCATTAGCGCACCAGTATTAAATTAAAAAACCTTTAGGTCTACGTTATATAGCTACAGCATCCTGTATAGCTCAGTTCGTAGAGCATGGTGCTTGCATCGCAAGGGTTGTAGGCTCGATTCCCTGGGCCACACATACATAAAATGGGTGCATGATTAAGCCGCTTTGAATAAAATAGTCTGCTAAATGGCATATTTTATTGTATATTACATCCACTTCTGTTGTGATGGCATAGTGGCTGGCAGTCCTTGGGACTTCAATGTAATCAAGGATCCAAATTAAAAGACACCTTGATTGAGGATTCAATTGATAGTAAACGTTTAATTATGATTGTACGAATTGACTTAATTCCACATGCCCTTACGTGTTAGGTTTGACTAAAAGACTGTCAAGAAAAAATGTTCTCGAATTTGTCTCCGCAATCTAGTTAGCTACGTTTTATTAGCACATGCCACTTTACCTAGATAGCTGAGATATCCATGTTCAAAGATTTCACATTACGTTACTAATGAGTGGCAAACATTTAGTGTAATATTATAGACTGGCTAAAAGGTAAACATCCATTTCCAAAGCTTAATGAAAACCGCTGTACTAAGTAATATTGGTTAGCTAACGTTAGCTAGCTAAGTGGGAGCTAGCCTGGAATGTAAACAAATGCCGGGGCGCGTGACAGACAAGCGATTGAATCCATCATCAACAACACAAATGAAAACATACCACGGCCATCGTAGATATCTCCCTTTATTCTTACATTGATAAAGCTTAATTGCTTATGTAGCTAGCTAGAATAGCTGGAATTTAGCTATCATCTAGCTAGTTATGCTAACGTTAGCTACTTACCGAGTGTCTTGATTGTGGAAACATCATGTCAATGGATTTATCGGTGTTCCTCAGCAACCAGGACAAAAATATCTAGACCCCGTTTTTGGACAACTATAGCGTCTTCCCTTGTTTTGTTTTTTTAGACAGCTACGTTAACGTTAGCTGGCTATGTATTTATCTTAACGTTATCTAGGACACCAGTTACCCGGTCTCGCGCCGTGATTGTTTTTTCTCCAACGCTGTTGGCTAGCTAGCGTTGGTTTTGATTTGGTCCCTTGTCAAAAAATTAACAAATGGCACCAAAAGAGGCTGAACACCAAGACGTGCAACGTTAGATAATATGGCACCGATTGAAGAATCTTAAAATAAACCTGGGCTAGGTAGATGTTGACTAAGTCACAGCAATATCCTTTCTTGTTAGCTAACTAACTAACGTTAGCTAGCAAAACTTAGCAGAGAAGCGAGCCAACGTAAGTTTAGGTAGCAGATTTGTATATTGTCCAATTCCTCGTAGATATTATAGCTGTCAAGTGGGGCAATCGTGTCGATAATCTGTTCTTGAAAAGCGTCTTCAATTCCACAATGTGTTAGCTAGCTACCATTAGCTGGCTAGCTAATGTCCACACACAAGCCTTCACTACTGAAACCACCCCTTGCGCTACAAAATGTACGAGTCATCGATGAGCGGGCGTTGCATGTGATGAGAGAATGAGGTGGCGCTCCGAAGGCCCATTTTAGATGTCAAATGTATAAAATTACAGTTTGCGGAAGTGTTGCTGCTGCCATGTGCCCCCGGTGGAAGGTGTGCAGAACTGTCCCCTAATGATGCACGCAAGTGTGAGATGTGGTGGTTCCCTAACACTCATAACAATAGCCTTCTATTTAATGTATAATAACCCCAATCCCATAACTTCGTAATCATGATCCTCATAATGTAGACGAAATATGTCCATCACTGATTATTTCTATTCTGTGACACTCCTGTCTATTTCACTAGCAGAAGTCACAGAATGACAACTGACAATTCTGAGAAATGACAGCATTTCAATAACACCAAGAGGAAGGAAAACCTCTATATTGACCAAAAAGCCATATTGTATAGACCCTCTTTGATGGAACAATGGCCAGGTCCAGAAACAACCCCGGTTGTTCCTAACCATAGGCAATTGAAGGCCTACTTATCAAATCCTCTGAGAACTACACAAGTGCATAGTGGCTAGAAGAGAAGGGCTTGGGTCATTTCTAGACATGGCATATGCCAGACTAGTCATTAACCACAGACACACACAATCAGCAAGTATACGAACAAATTTATTTCAATTTAAAACAGATACCTTGTCATTATGTTCTCTCTTAGAAGGCGACGATGATCGTAATAAATCATGTTCATGTTTGAATGAGGATCAGGCAACAGTGGTTGAAACAAATGCATGAAAACACACAAAAGAAAAGAAATATGGCGAGAGTAATGCAAATCAATAATCCATAATAACCAACCGATCAATCAATAACCGATTCCACCCTTTCATCAAGGTCTCTGCATCAGCCAATACATTTTTCTGAGCCCTCACCTCCTCCCAACACTAAATACATGCAATTGTATAATTACACAATTTAAAATAAAAAAAAGTGTACTTATAGTTTTTGTTAGGGGTGGCGTAGTCAAACATGCCAGGTGTTTAGGTCTCTGGTGTTCTTAAAAATGGGACCATCCAAGATGGCTGTCCCCTGATGATGATGTCAGCGTTGGCACTTAAGAGAGAGAGAGCCTGGCTCTAGAGAGAGTTGGGTTGGCACACAGTATAATACATCATTTACATTTGGTTTACATACAAAATAAAGAAAAACAAAAACAGCATTGTATATTCTACACCAACTAAAACATTTAACCCTTAGGTTTCCTTAGATTAAAAAATAAATCAAGTGGTCCTAAATACAATAGTGTTCCGGTAATATTTTTTTATCTTACAAAAAAGATTTAAAGGAAAGAAGTCAAGACAAGTTCTCAATATGCACCATGTCCATGTTAATCTGACCAGGTAAAACTCTGGGTCCTAGTTACAGCCTAGGAACAACTCTGGGCCCTAATGTGCAGACACTTCAGGAGAGCCAACCAATTAACCCACAGGAAGTGGAAAACAAGAGATTAGTAGTGTTTCCTATAAATATGACTGATTAATCACCAAGTCAGATGATTGTAGTTAGGGCTGTTTTCCCCCTTCATTGTGGAGGCAGTACAGGAGCCCAAGTTCTTGTCTGTTTGCTATGTGAGTTGTATTCAACACATTGTTTGTGGGCAGGTCAACACCGAATGAAATACTGAATGTCATACTTGGATAATAACCTCGAATACTGGCTGCAGTGTGCAGGTTTTAGTTCCAGTACAACACTAACACACTTGGTTCAACTAGTTGTGGTCTAAATTCGAGACCATGATTAGTTCTCAATCAGTTGACTGTGGTGTTAGGGCTGGTATGGAACAAAAGTCTGCACAGGTGTGCTAGAGCTGTGTGTTGCGCAGCTATGCTTTAACTTGGAATATAATTTTAACACCTGGTTTAACACCCGGCCTCTACTGCAGGAGTGTCTAATGACAATGTGCAAAATCTCAACAGGCACAAAGCACACCCCCCGGATGGTAAAACTAGCAGTAGGACATTAGAAGGAAAGTTCCCCTTAACACTGATCTAAGGTCAGTTTTGCACCCCCCCCCCCCCTCCCTTAAATGGATAAAAGGCCCAATGCAGACGTTTTTTTTTTTACCTCAAAATCAAGTAATTTCTGGGTAACAATTAAGTACCATAATGTGATTGTTTTTACTCAAAATAGTCAACAACAAAAAAACAGCTTCTTAGCAAGAGTAATTTCTCAAGCATGAATTTTGCTAGGCTAGGACTGTCTGGAAGTGGTGGTCTGAATGGCGAGGGGAAAACTGAAAACTAGCTGTTATTGGTAGAGGTTTGAAACGTTTTTAAAAAATGTGGTTTATTAACTAATTTACCGCATGGTGATATCAAACAGACAAACCAAAACTCAAACCCACCAAAACAGGCAGAAATTTCAGGTGGTCTTTTCAAACAGCTCTTACACTAAAATAGCATTATCACAATTTTCACAGTATTATTCCAACCTTAGTGTGGAAATCTATACAAAACACAGGAAATTCACATTTGACTGCACTGGGCCTTTAAGGTTAGCATTGAAGAAGGGTAAGCTGATCCACGATCACGCATCAAACAGTGAAGTAGGGAACATGGGGCTTGACAGATTCCCTCATTCGGAGCTGGAAGCTTGTGTGATCCACTGTTGATCCAGAGAAAGAGAAAGTAAAAAATGAATGGTAGTGTTGGTCATGTATCCCACCACAGCTGCATTCACACACGGTCTTTGTTGAACAAAATGATCCCCACAAACACTCGAGTGAATGGCTTAGTTGACTGTGAACCTAAAACCAGGGCTGCACGACCCAGTGCTTCGAAGTCCGCATTCCTGCTGGCTTTCATTTCTTCCCGGCATTTACTTGATCAATGAATGTTACCAATCGGCTGGAGATTGCAAACACCTGATTTCACAGATAGAAATCCGTTTTTGGTTAGAAGGCAACAGAAAAAAAAAACAGCAAGACTGCAGCCCTTGAGGACAGAACGCAACCGTGTACCCTTGTCCTCTACTGCCAATCGCTTTCTAAGATTTTTGAATTCACTCATTGAATTTCCAGTCACCTCAAGAATTGAAAACCGAATTGAGCCCCGTGCTCTACTAGTTATCTCCCCCATCTGCCTGCCTGTCTGATGCATGGCGATAGCCCTTAATGAGAATAATGAAGAACAAGTTGCCTGTAGAAAGAGTTTCAAAAGTAGATCTGCAACATCACTGGTTCTATCAAAGCAAGCCTCGGAACTTGAACTAAAACAACTCAAACCAACGACAACGCAAACTGTGTTTAAATTACAACGACAGAGCAAGCATAGACCGTACTGGTCTCCAATCACTGGTTATAAAAATTCACCTACGTTCATATGGTACATTTCCTATGTATGCAGTTACAGAGCTGTGCCTATTAGAAACCCAAGAGGAGAAATACAAGTTTTCATCAATGAAACGAAACAAAGTGACTTAATGTGAGAAGAAAACCATTGAATTTAACATGGATATAGATAGAATGGCAAAGTACATCTGGAATTGTCTTAAGAGAAAAAAGAAAGCAGAGATTTAGTACATACTATAGTAGACGTTTGTTTTGTTACAGCAGATTAGACTCAAGTCTAGCCCCGACCGCATTTCAACATGATAGAAACAAAAGCAGTCAAATTATCAACACCTTCAAACCTGGTTCCATAAATTATTAGATAAATTAAAATAAAAAAAATTAAAACTTTATTTAGTTACTCTTTTAATATCGTGTATTTTGTCAACATATTGTGAATAACTAATCTGCTCTAGTGTTAGTAGGGAGAAGCTGCAGAGGAGAGCCGTGGATCTAGAATGTTCTAGAATAGAAGGCTCCTGATGGTTTAGAACCTTCGTTCTGAGACCCTTCCTTTCCTCTCACTGCAGCCCTCTGTGTGTGTAGTCCTCTTATAATCAATTTAAAAAAAAACCAGAATCACAGTATAAATACTAGTAAATTCATAGGAAAACAAAAACAGTACACTATTGAAAAGGAAAAAATGGGATTTTCTTCTATTTTTTTTGTTTTGTTGCCAAAGATGGTGTACTGTACCACAGAGTGTTTTTGTACAGGAGCGTTTCTGTGTACATGTATTTACAAACAGAAATATACACAAACAATAACTTTTTGACTTCAGAGTATGCTTGCCTGTCCATCTGGGAGACAGGATCATACGTCCCCCGCTCCCACCAATCAACAACCACCTCTCATCAACAAACAAAAGTGTCTATACAGTAAAAAAAAAAGGTAAACAACATAAAGCTTCCTGTGTGTCTTGGATAATGGATGCCACCGTGTCATTTGTGGGGATGGATTGCCCAGAATCTCCAGAGCACATCTAATTGGGTCGCTGGGCAACTTAACACGTGATGTCATTCTTTCACAGACTGATGTACCGTACAGTGATGACATCATATCCATACATGACTCCCTCCCCCTCAGCGACTGTCCAATCAGAACATAGTAGCGAGTATCGGATGTTCGGTAATCTTAATGTGGCGTGTATCAAACAGAACGTGGTACTGCGGATGTCAAACGGAAGGTTTCGATCTATCAGTCAGTAAACCAGTGAAGGAGGGAAGCGATGTGATCAAACCTAAACATGAACAACCACAACCGTCTGTAAAGGATCAAATTAGTCCGTTTCTGATTACCATCTTGTTTTTGTGATATTTTGGCTATTTTGCAAATTTTTTAAATATAAGATCTTGTTTTGCTAACCGCTTCTATAACTTTTCAAACGACTTCTTAGTCGTCGGATAGAAGTTGACATAGCAACAAGTTACTATTATTAAAAACTACTTGTAAAAAAGCTCAGCGATACACAGATTTAATCGATTAGCTTTTTCCTCTCCCTCTGGTGCTTTCAGTCTTAGTGTAATTTGTCTACATACGTAATTACTTTATAACATATTTAATTATATTTTTTTGCGTTTGCGATGCTCACTTAGAGTATACATTCATCGATGCGAGGTGGAAACAGAATCCTTGGTCTGCCCCCTCACTTCTGTGTGACATCACTTCCTGCTCGCGTCCTGGTGGCTTCCTTCGGTTACCTCATCGTCTCCACCCCCCTCCCAGTCTATATCCCCTCCCTTATAGAGTGCGGTTGGGTCACTCCTTCCACCAATCAGAGGATGTGATCTCAGGTCAGTTGACTGAGGGTTCAAGGGTTAAAGACCCACAGTTCACTGACTGCACTGGTCCTCTTCCTCACCTTCACACACACACACACACACACACACACACACACACACACACACACACACACACACACACACACACACACACACACACACACACACACACACACACACACACACACACACACACACACACACACACACACACACACACACACACACACACACACACACAATTGTCCCCTCCCGTAGTCATGGCATGTGTGTGGAGAAGAGGAGACAAGCTGCTGAGAACGAGGGATAGGACAGGCTTATGGCAAAAGGATAGAAAATAGGGAAGGAATGAGAGAGCGAACGGGAGGAGAGATATAGGAAGAGGGGGTCTTAAATCGCTGGAGTGAAAAGCAGGAGGGGGAAAGATCAACTAGATTTGTAGGTGTGTGTAAGCTTCATAAGTGTGTGTGTAGGCTAAGCTGTGCAACTGGGAAGAGTGTGTGTTTGCGTGCAAGAGTCTCTCAGACCAGGTTGTATTCTTTGAGGTTGAGCTGCAGGATGGTGTCTTTGACGGCAGCGAAGACGAAGCGGATGTTCTCGGTGTCCGTGGCGCAGGTGAAGTGGGAGTAGATGATCTTGTCGCTATCCGGGTTCAGGTCCACAAACATCTTCAGGATAAACTCCCGGCCCGCCTGGGCATCTCGCTGGGGACCTGGGGCATACACACAGTCAATCCCGCATCACGGTAGTCAGAAAACATCAGACACACGGTATATCACTAAGGTAACTGTAGACACACACACACACACCATCAAACTCAGGGAAGTAGTCGACCAGGTGGGAGTATGAGATCTTCTCCTCCAGCAGATCCTTCTTGTTGAGGAACAGGATGACTGAGGAGTTCTGGAACCAGGGGTAGGTGATGATGGTCCTGAACAACGCCTTACTCTCCTCCATACGGTTCTGACAGAGGGACAGAGGACAGTTAGTAAAGGTGTTTGATGTGTGTGTGCCGTGATGTGTGCGGGCGAGTGTGTGGTATCTTTGACATGATAACCATAGATTTAGGATCAGATTACCTAATCCCAACTCCAAAAACAAACCATTAGGGGATTAAAGGCATATCTGACCCTGGATCACTGGAAAGAGTCAAATTCTACCTAGCTCACCAATGCTTCACTATGGGAAACCGGGAAGACAAAAAGGCGAAACATCTCTCCCACCTTTCCCTAGTGTGTGTGTGTGTACACACCTCGTTGTCAGACTCCACCAGGACTTGGTCGTACTCGCTGAGGGCCACCAGGAACATGATGGAAGTGACGTTCTCAAAACAGTGGATCCACTTCCTCCTCTCTGACCTTTGACCCCCTACATCCACCATCCTGGAGCATGGACGGCGGGAGGAGAGGTGCCAGGACACGGAGGACGAGAGAGAAGAGATGTTAAAGTGTTGCTGTGTTTGTAGAACAACTAAAATGACTTCCTGAATCCACCCACGCAGAAGGGTTGGTATCAATCAGTCCTCATTGATTTTCTATGTCTGTGATTTAACTCCACTTACAGTTAGTGTATGGATGGATTCAACAGCCACATGAAGACCTAGCCCAAAACCACACACATATACAGAGGGTGGTGGAAAATGTGAGATGGTTCAAAGTGAACTTGAGATGTAGAATCCTAATGACCGCCATTTTGGCACCTAACGTTCCAAGACAATCCCATTCAACTGAGACTCTAAAGGAGAACGTTTGGTGGAAACATGGAGGACAGTTTGTTCACTGTCTCATCTATGAACCTGAGAGGTCCCAGTTAGAAAAGCCTACGGTGGAAAACACACACAGATCATAAACTGACATACAGTACCAGTCAAAGGTTTGGACACACCTACTCATTCCAGGGTTTTCTTTATTTGGAGTATTTTATACATTGTAGAATAGTGAAAACATCAACACTATGAAATAACACATATGGAATCATGTAGTAACCAAAAAAGTGTTAAACAAATCTAAATATATTTTATATTTGAGATTCTGCAATGTAGCCTCCCTTTGCCTTGATGACAGCTTTGCACACTCTTGGCATTCTCTCAACCAGCTTCATGAGGTAGTCACCTGGAATGCATTTCATCTAACAGGTGTGCCTTGTTAAAAGTTAATCTGTGGAATTTCTTTCCTTCTCAATGCGTTTGAGCCAATCAGTTGTGTTGTGACAAGGTAGGGGTGGTATACAGAAGATAGCCATATTTGGTAAAAGACCAAGTCCATATTATGGCAAGAACAGCTCAAATAAGCAAAGAGAAACAACAGTCCATAATTACTCTGACATGAAGGTCAGTTAATGCAGAACATTTCAAGAACAGGAAAGCAAGATGGTGTGGGGTTGCTTTGCTGGTGACACTGTCGGTGATTTATTTACAATTCAAGGCACATTTAGCCAGCATGGCTACCACACCATTCTGCATCAATACACCATCCCATCTAGTTTGGGTTTAGTGGGACTATCATTTGTTTTTCAACAGGAAATGACCCAAACCACACCTCTAGGCTGTCTAAGTCTATTTGACAAAGGAGTGTGATGGAGTGCTGTATCAGATGACCTGGCCTCCACAATCACTCGGGGGATGAGTTGGATCGCAGAGTGAAGAAAAAGCAGCCAACAAGTGCTCAGCATATGTGGGAAGTCCAAGACGTTTGGAAAAGCATTCCTCATGAAGCTGGTTGAGAGAATGCCAAGAGTTTGCAAAGCTGTCATCAAAGCAAAAGGGTGGCTACTTATAATATATTTTGATTTGGTTACTACATGATTGTGTCCAAACTTTTGACTGGTACTGTATGTAACACAGTGTGGAAACAAATGTAGGTAACACTTTACTTCTTGAAGATCTGACTTTAAACTGCTTATTATCATTACATCATTTAGTTTATGTAGGCCTATGTTATAGGCAGTTTATAACCTTATCTATGCATAAAGTGTTACCCAGTGAATGGATCATCAGTAAAGAGTGAGCGGTGCCCATCACCATTCACAAGTTGCCCCTAACCTCAGATCTAGGATCAGATAACCATACCACAATTCCAAACATTAACCATAAGGGGGATGAAGGTATATCAGATCCTGGATCAGTGGATGGAGGAAAATTCTACCTAGTCCACCCAGTGGCAAGAAGGGAGGGCAAAAAAAGCAAACCAGCTCTCCCACCATTCCCTAGTGTGTGTCTGTGTTCCTGAAGCATTAGCCAAGCGCAATTGTGCAACCCTGGTGGAGGTGAGACGAAAAAAAGAGAATGGGAGAGGAGGTAGAGAGAGGACTAGGAACAGAGAAAGAGGAGAACAGGAGAGGAGGTAGAGAGAGGACTAGGAAGAGAGAAAGAGGAGAACGGGAGAGGAGGTAGAGAGAGGACTAGGAACAGAGAAAGAGGAGAACGGGAGAGGAGGTAGAGAGAGGACTAGGAACAGAGAAAGAGGAGAACAGGAGAGGAGGTAGAGAGAGGACTAGGAACAGAGAAAGAGGAGAACGGGAGAGGAGGTAGAGAGAGGACTAGGAACAGAGAAAGAGGAGAACAGGAGAGGAGGTAGAGAGAGGACTAGGAACAGAGAAAGAGGAGCAGATGAGGATACAGAAGGGAAGAAGATGGAGGGATACAGAAGGGAAGAAGATGGAGGGATACAAAAGGGAAGAAGATGGAGGGATACAAAAGGGAAGAAGATGGAGGGATACAAAAGGGAAGAAGATGGAGGGATACAAAAGGGAAGAAGATGAAGGGAAGAAGATGGAGGGATACAGAAGGGAAGAAGATGGAGGGATACAGAAGGGAAGAAGATGGAGGGATACAGAAGGGAAGAAGATGGAGGAATACAGAAGGGAAGAAGATGGAGGGATACAGAAGGGAAGAAGATGGAGGGATACAGAAGGGAAGAAGATGGAGGGATACAGAAGGGAAGAAGATGGAGGGATACAGAAGGGAAGAAGATGGAGGGATACAGAAGAGAAGAAGATGGAGGGATACAGAAGGGAAGAAGATGGAGGGATACAGAAGGGAAGAAGATGGAGGGATACAGAAGGGAAGAAGATGGAGGGATACAGAAGGGAAGAAGATGGAGGGATACAGAAGGGAAGAAGATGGAGGGATACAGAAGGGAAGAAGATGGAGGGATACAAAAGGGAAGAAGATGGAGGGATACAGAAGGGAAGAAGATGGAGGGATACAGAAGGGAAGAAGATGGAGGGATACAAAAGGGAAGAAGATGGAGGGATACAGAAGGGAAGAAGATGGAGGGATACAGAAGGGAAGAAGATGGAGGGATACAGAAGGGAAGAAGATGGAGGGATACAGAAGGGAAGAAGATGGAGGGATACAGAAGGGAAGAAGATGGAGGGATACAGAAGGGAAGAAGATGGAGGGATACAGAAGGGAAGAAGATGGAGGGATACAGAAGGGAAGAAGATGGAGGGATACAGAAGGGAAGAAGATGGAGGGATACAAAAGGGAAGAAGATGGAGATATACAAAAGGGAAGAAGATGGAGGGATACAGAAGGGAAGAAGATGGAGGGATACAGAAGGGAAGAAGATGGAGGGATACAGAAGGGAAGAAGATGGAGGGATACAGAAGGGAAGAAGATGGAGGGATACAGAAGGGAAGAAGATGAGGGATACAGAAGGGAAGAAGATGGAGGGATACAGAAGGGAAGAAGATGGAGGGATACAGAAGGGAAGAAGGAGGGATAAAAAAGGGAAGAAGATGGAGGGATACAAAAGGGAAGAAGATGGAGGGATACAGAAGGGAAGAAGATGGAGGGATACAGAAGGGAAGAAGATGGAGGGATACAGAAGGGAAGAAGATGGAGGGATACAAAAGGGAAGAAGATGGAGGGATACAAAAGGGAAGAAGATGGAGGGATACAGAAGGGAAGAAGATGGAGGGATACAGAAGGGAAGAAGATGGAGGGATACAGAAGGGAAGAAGATGGAGGGATACAGAAGGCACCTCTGATGGCGGGATTCCTCTGCTGGGTGAACGACAGGAGTGTGTCCTCTGAGTAGTTCTGACTGGAGTGTGTGTGTGTGAGAGTGTGTGCATGTCAAGGTTTCTTCCTTCAGTTTCTCTTTGCCACTGTCCTCCTAGGTTGTCTTTTAGGTTTTGTTAAGTGTTCTTCTGTGTTAAACATTTCAAGTAGAAGTAAAGGTAAGTCATGTAAAATGTTAGTCTGTCTGATAAAGTTACATTATGTACCAGGAACTGATTCAGACCAGGTGAGACTTGTTCTAAGTCAGTGATCTTAATCAATGATTTAACATCCAGGGAAAAGGCAACCAGCAGTACTATGGTCTTCGAGGCCTAGATTTGCATAGTCCTGTCTTGGAATTAAACAGATTGGTGTTATTTTCTTTTCGTTTTTCCAGAAGTGAATGTATGTGATTTAATTTGTGATGAAACGCCCTCCTGCTGTAGCATGGGGTACTGCAGTCCACAGAGACCAAGAGCCAATCAGAGCCCTGCAGGACCCCAGGCCCGAAATAACATCCTTCACTGGGAGAGAGAGAGAGGACGACCTCCTTTCCTCTGCCAGGATGAACAGAGGGGAGGAGAGGAGAAAGATGGTGACCCATTTTAAAAAGACAGGCGCCAGAATGTAGGACTTTGGACTCACGAGGATGTGTGTGAGTGTATGAGTGGAGGAGGTTGGGTGTGTGTGAGAGAGAGAGAGAGATCAATGGTGGAGATCAAGCCTACAATAAAACACAGCTCTGTCCACTGCTGATTGAGGAGTTCAATGATAGTTATAGAACAACCAGAGCGTATGACATGCGAGATGTACACGCACACGTCGGTATGCCCTGTCCAAATACTGATAAATGTATCCTTCCTTAATTTAAAGTAACCACTAATTAATGACATGACTGGATTGGTGAAAGCTTAATGCGGGACTCTAACTTTCACCTATGCTCTCATGCCAAAGCGGCGATGATTACTTTGAGAAAAGGAGGATGCATTTTAAGAAGTAATGGAGCAGGGCCAAGGGATGATTCACTGGTTACCATGACTGCACAAGAGCACTGATGCTGATGCTAGCATCCCCTTCCTGAATGATGCATTTGCTAGGCTAAGCCTCTTCTACTTGAAAAGGATGCTGACGTTAGTTGCGCCACCTGACTGATGCTTTTGCTAGGCTCATGTTAGCACGTTAGCATTGTCTACCTGAAAATGATGTATTTGCTAGGCTAATGTTAGCAACTCCACCTGACTATGACGTGTCTGCTAGGCTAAAGTTAGCACGCTAGCATTGTCTACCTGAAAATGATGCTTGACAAGTCGAAGGGGTACTCTATGATGCCGGTGGTGGGGATTCGCACCCTCAGAACATCTTGCTGTGTGGGCAGATAGTTGTTGTCTGAGATACGGTCCAGATCAGTTAGATAGCTACAAACCGAGGGAGAGAAAAAAGAGAGATAGAAAGAGACAGACCACAGTCATATAAAGCACGGTAGACAGTAAGCATTACCGCCACACCCCCCTACCAATGCAGAGAAGGTGGATCAGTCCAGTGTGGAAGGTTTGGGCGACCGTACCAAGTCTAGAACAGTAGTGTTGGTCCATATTAGGCTTCTGCCACCACCCCGAGCCCCATACATAGACCCACTCAACCCCCAAAGCAACTCTGAGAACGGCCGTTTCAGGTCTTTACCTTCACAATAAAAGGCTTTAGTTTAGTTGTAGCCATTTTTGCATCAACACAACAAGCCATTTTGATGCTATTTCGCATCATTTCTAGTTTGGGGTTCTGCAACGATTGCATAACAGTTGGGTTGTCCTGAGTGGGCCCAGTCTCAGAGAGGTGCTATGTGGGGACCTGGGTGTGTGTGTGTGTGTCAGTGTGTTGCAGGACAGTGACATAGTGAGGACGTCGGTGGCAGCAGCAGAGGCAGAGAAGGAGCAGTCCCTCGCTGCAGTACCGTGACGGTACCTGAAGATGCAGTTCTCCAGGTCAAACGGGTACTCTATGATTCCCGTGGTGGGGACCCGGACACGAAGCACATCCTGCTGAGTAGGAACATATCCCTCCGCGGTGACGCGGTCTATATCACTAAGGTAACTGCAGACACACACAGACACACAGTCTATCACTAAAGTAACTGGATGGCTGCACATACACACCAACATGCTGACCAGACTGCTCGTTTGTGCGCCATCACGTGCTTGTTGATTTTGTCCACCCACGCCAGACGCGATCAGGACACGCAGGTTGAAATATCAAATGAACTCTGAACCAACTATATTAATTTGGGCACAGGTCGATAAGCATTATATAAACATCGGGTTGTTATTTGACCTGAAATGCACAAGGTCCTCTACTCCAACAATGAATCCACAATTAATCCACAGATAAAAGGGTAAACAGAGTTTGATTCTGGTAATCTCTCCTCCTTCAAGTTTCTTCTTCTCCTTTGACTTTATATGGCGGTTGGCAACCAACGTTAAAGGTGCATTACCACCACCAACTGGATTGTGGACCTCAGTTCATCCTTCAATCGCCCACGTGGGTATATGCTCCTAAAAACCAATGAGGAGCTGGGAGAGGCGGGTCTTGCAGCGCGTCAAGCGTAACCAAATAGAACCAAGTTATATTTTAGCGCCTGGCTAAGCAGACGTGTGGCAGTGTGGGTGCAATCATTGAATAACATGTACAGTCGTTGCCAAAAGTTTTGAGAATGACACAAATATTCATTTCCACAAAGTTTGCTGCTTCAGTGTCTTTAGATATTTTTGTCAGATGTTACTATGGAAAACTGAAGTATAAGTACAAGCATTTCATAAGTCACAAAGGCTTTTATTGACAATTACATGAAGTTGATGCAGAGAGTCAATATTTGCAGTGTTGACCCTTCTTTTTCAAGACCTCTGCAATCCGCCCTGGCATTGCTGTCAATTAACTTCTGGGCCACATCCTGACTGATGGCAGCCCATTCTTGCATAATTAATGCTTGGACTTTGTCAGAATGTGTGGGTTTGTGTTTGTCCACCCGCCTCTTGAGGATTGACCACAAGTTCTCAATGGGATTAAGGGGTGAGGAGTATCCTGGCCATGGACCCAAAATACAGATATTTTGTTCCCCAAGCCACTTATAGTTATCACTTTTGCCTTATGGCAAGGTGCTCCATCATGCTGGAAAAGGCATTGTTCGTCACCAAACTGTTCCTGGATGGTTGGGAGAAGTTGCTCTCTGAGGATGTGTTGGAACCATTCTTTATTCATAGCTGTGTTCTTAGGCAAAATTGTGAGTGAGCCCACTCACATGGCTGAGAAGCAACCCCACACATGAATGGTCTCAGGATGCTTTACTGTTGGCATGATACAGGACTGATGGTAGCGCTCACCTTGTCTTCTCCGGACAAGCTTTTTTCCCCAGATGCCCCAAACAATCGGAAAGGGGATTCAGAGAAAATGACTTTACCCCAGTCCACAGCAGGCCAATCCCTGTACCTTTTGCAGAATATCAGTCTGTCCCTGATGTTTTTCCTGGAGAGAAGTGGCTTCTTTGCTGCCCTTCTTGACACCAGGCCATCCTCCAAAAGTCTTCTCCTCAATGTGCGTGCAGATGCACTCACATCTGCCTGCTGCCATTCCTGAGCAAGCTCTGTACTGGTGGTGCCCCGATCCCACAGCTGAATCAACTTTAGGAGACGGTCCTGGTGCTTGCGGGACTCTTGGGCGCCCTGAAACCTTCTTCACAACAATTGAACCACTCTCCTTGAAGTTCTTGATGATCCGATAAATGGTTGATTTAGGTGCAACCTTACAGGCAGCAATATCCTTGCCTGTGAAGCCCTTTTTTGTGCAAAGCAATGATGATGGCACGTGTTTCCTTGCAGGTAACCATGGTTGACAGAGGAAGAACAATGATTCCAAGCACCATCCTCCTTTTGAAGCTTCCAGTCTGTTATTCAAACTCAATCAGCATGACCTGATCTCCAGCCTTGTCCTCGTCAACATTCACACCTGTGTTAACGAGAGAATCACTGACATGTCAGCTGGTCCTTTTGTGGCAGGGCTGAAATGCAGTGGAAATGTTTTTGGGGGATTCAGTTCATTTGCATGGCAAAGAGGGACTTTGCAATGAATTGCAATTAATCTGATCACTCTTCATAACATTCTGGAGTATATGCAAATTTCCATCATACAAACTGAGGCAGCAGACTTTGTGAAAATGTATATTTGTGTCATTCTCAAAACTTTTGGCCACGACTGTATGTGTACATTTATTTTGCAATGCTCGCAACGTGAGCACTGTGGTCAGCATGTAACACACACACACACGCACAAAGGGCAGAAGAGACTGATTAGCTGTAATACAACAGGGTTTATGACAGGGGGCAGCGTTGGGAGCGATTCTTCAGCCCTGGTCCTGGAGATGCCTTGGGGTGTGCAGGCGTTCGTTTTCTATCCCAGTCCAACTCAAACACCCCCATTTCAGCTTATCAAGGTCCTCACGTCCAAATAGCTGGGTGTCAGCAGAGATGGTGTCCTCTCATAACATTAACAGGCAATCAACCATGAATCAAAGATCAACATTACGCTCACACACACGATTCACTATATTCTAAGGTTTGACTTGACTTAAATGTCAGCAATAGATTGTGTAAATGGTAAATGTGTGTGTAGTAGTTATTTTATTGAAGAATAAGTACTGGAGAATTATTTCCAGAACCTTTAGAAGGTAAAGCAATGGTGTAAGTTCAATATTAGCTTTCAATTAGCTGAGTGTGAGGGGTGGAGAGAGGAGTGTATGAACTGTAGTGTGTGTGTGTGTGTGTGTGCAGTGCATTCAGACCCATTGATTTTTTCCACATTTTGTTACGTTACAGCCTTATTCTCAAATGGATTACATTAAAAAATCCTCAATCAATCTACACACAACACCCCATAATGACAAAGTGAAAACAGGCTTTAAAAAAACAGAAATACCTTATTTACATAAGTATTCAGACCCTTTGCTATGAGACTCAAAATTGAGCTCAGGAAAGTGTCGAGGCACAGATCTGGGGAAGGGTACCAACAAATGTCTGCAGCATTGAAGGTCCATCGTTATTAAATGGAAGACGTTTGGAACCACCAACTCTTCCTAGAGATGGCCGCCCAGCCAAACTGAGTAATCGGGGGAGAAGAGCCTTGGTCAGGGAGGTGACCAAGAACCCAATGGTCACTCTGACAGAGCTATAGAGTTCCTCTGTGGAGATGGGAGAACCTTCCAGAAGGACACCATCTCTGCAGCACTCTACCAATCAGGCCTGTATGGTAAAGTGGCCAGACGGAAGCCACGCCTAAGTAAAAAGGCACATGACAGCCCGCATGGAGTTGGTCAAAAGGCACCTAAAGAACTCTCAGACCATGACAAACAAGATTCTCTGGTCTGATGAAACCAAGATTGAACACTTTGGCCTATATGCCAAGCTTCACATCTGGAGGAAACCAGGTGCTGCTCATCACCTGGCCAAAACCATACATACAGTGAAGCATGGTGGTGGCAGCATCATGCTGTGGGGATGTTTTTATACGGCAGGGACTAGGAGACTAGTAAGGACCAAGGGAAAGATGAATGGAGCAAAGTACAGAGAGATCCTTGAAGAAAACCTGCTCCAGAGGGCTCAGGATCTCAGACTGGGGCAAAGGTTCACCTTCCAACAGGACAACGACCCTAAGCACAGAGCCAAGAGTGTCCCGAAGACACATAGGATTGGCTTCGGGACAAATCTCAATGTCCTTGAGTGGCCCAGCCAGAGCCCGGACTTGAACCTGATCGAACATCTCTGGAGAGACCTGAAAATATCTGTGCAGCGACGCTCCCCATCCAACCTGACAGAGCTTGAGAGGATCTGCAGAAAAGAATGGGGAGAAACTCCAAATAGAGGTATACATTTGTATTTTAAAATAAGGCTGTAATGTAACTATACGTGAAAAAAGTGAAGGGGTCTGAATACTTTCCAAAAGCACTGTGTTTGTGTGTGTGTGTGTGAGAGCCAGTCTCTCACTCTATTTCTATCCATCAGCTCTCCGGAGTGGGGCAACCGGTCGAGAGGCACTGCAGTGAACCACGCACGCACACACACACACACACACAATGCCTTAACGCCAACACACACATCCAAGTGCGCTCACACCCACCCGAACAACCTCTTACACACAGAGACACACCAGGACATACTATTTAGTGGAGTCTGATAGCTGGTATTCCCTGCGTCTGTCGTAGGCCTCCTGTATCCCAGGGTCGGCCCACAGGGTCTTGATGGCGCTGATGTAGGGCTGGTCGAAACCACAGATCTTCTCTATGTCCACCTCCTTCACTAACATGGCATTAGACTGGGGAGGGAGGGGAGAAACAGACAGAGAGACAGAAATAAAGAGAGAGAGAGAGAGAGGAGGGAAGAGTGAGAGACTGTGGATGCGTTGTGACCAAGCTAATTCTGGTTGTGTGTGTAGAAGGTATTGTTTTTTTGTGGTTGTGTTAGTACATCCTACCCGATTCTGTTCGTATTTGAAGGGGATCTTGAGGTTCTCTGTGGCTTTGATCATAGACTGCATGGAGGTGAAGATGTTCTGGTACACCAGCCTGATGAAACCCCTCTTGTCCTCCTCTGTGTAGCCCGCCCCGTGGATGATCCTCATCTGCTTGATGAATGTACTCTTCCCACTCTCTCCTGTACCTGGACACACACATAGAACAACCACTGTTAGCATCACTCTCTCCTGTACCTGAACAACCACTTTTAGCACCACTCTCTCCTGTACCTGAACAACCACTTTTAGCACCACTCTCTCCTGTACCTGAACAACCACTGTTAGCATCACTCTCTCCTGTACCTGAACAACCACTGTTAGCACCACTCTCTCCTGTACCTGAACAACCACTTTTAGCACCACTCTCTCCTGTACCTGAACAACCACTTTTAGCACCACTCTCTCCTGTACCTGAACAACCACTGTTAGCATCACTCTCTCCTGTACCTGAACAACCACTGTTAGCATCACTCTCTCCTGTACCTGAACAACCACTGTTAGCACCACTCTCTCCTGTACCTGAACAACCACTGTTAGCATCACTCTCTCCTGTACCTGAACAACCACTGTTAGCATCACTCTCTCCTGTACCTGAACAACCACTGTTAGCATCACTCTCTCCTGTACCTGAACAACCACTGTTAACATCACTCTCTCCTGTACCTGAACAACCACTGTTAGCACCACTCTCTCCTGTACCTGAACAACCACTGTTAGCATCACTCTCTCCTGTACCTGAACAACCACTGTTAGTACCACTCTCTCCTGTACCTGAACAACCACTGTTAGCATCACTCTCTCCTGTACCTGAACACCCACTGTTAGCATCACTCTCTCCTGTACCTGAACAACCACTGTTAGCATCACTCTCTCCTGTACCTGAACACCCACTGTTAGCATCACTCTCTCCTGTACCTGAACAACCACTGTTAGCATCACTCTCTCCTGTACCTGGACACACACATAGAACACCCACTGTTAGCACCACTCTCTCCTGTACCTGGATACCCACTGTTAGCATCACTCTCTCCTGTACCTGGACACATACATAGAACACCCACTGTTAGCACCACTCTCTCCTGTACCTGGATACCCACTGTTAGCACCACTCTCTCCTGTACCTGAATACCCACTGTTAGCACCACTCTCTCCTGTACCTGAATACCCACTGTTAGCACCACTCTCTCCTATACCTGAATACCCACTGTTAGCACCACTCTCTCCTGTACCTGAATACCCACTGTTAGCACCACTCTCTCCTGTACCTGAATACCCACTGTTAGCACCACTCTCTCCTATACCTGAATACCCACTGTTAGCACCACTCTCTCCTGTACCTGAATACCCACTGTTAGCACCACTCTCTCCTGTACCTGAATACCCACTGTTAGCACCACTCTCTCCTGTACCTGGACACCCACTGTTAGCACCACTCTCTCCTGTACCTGAATACCCACTGTTAGCACCACTCTCTCCTGTACCTGAATACCCACTGTTAGCACCACTCTCTCCTGTACCTGAATACCCACTGTTAGCACCACTCTCTCCTGTACCTGAATACCCACTGTTAGCACCACTCTCTCCTGTACCTGGACACCCACTGTTAGCACCACTCTCTCCTGTACCTGAATACCCACTGTTAGCACCACTCTCTCCTGTACCTGAATACCCACTGTTAGCACCACTCTCTCCTGTACCTGAACACCCACTGTTAGCACCACTCTCTCCTGTACCTGGACACCCACTGTTAGCATCACTCTCTCCTGTACCTGAACAACCACTGTTAGCACCACTCTCTCCTGTACCTGAACAACCACTGTTAGCATCACTCTCTCCTGTACCTGAACAACTACTGTTAGCACCACTCTCTCCTGTACCTGAACACCCACTGTTAGCATCACTCTCTCCTGTACCTGGACACACACATAGAACACCCACTGTTAGCATCACTCTCTCCTGTACCTGGACACACACATAGAACACCCACTGTTAGCACCACTCTCTCCTGTACCTGAATACCCACTGTTAGCACCACTCTCTCCTGTACCTGAATACCCACTGTTAGCACCACTCTCTCCTGTACCTGAATACCACTGTTAGCACCACTCTCTCCTGTACCTGAATACCCCCTGTTAGCACCACTCTCTCCTGTACCTGAACAACCACTGTTAGCACCACTCTCTCCTGTACCTGAATACCCACTGTTAGCACCACTCTCTCCTGTACCTGAATACCACTGTTAGCACCACTCTCTCCTGTACCTGAATACCCCCTGTTAGCACCACTCTCTCCTGTACCTGAACAACCACTGTTAGCACCACTCTCTCCTGTACCTGGACACCCACTGTTAGCACCACTCTCTCCTGTACTTGAATACCCACTGTTAGCACCACTCTCTCCTATACCTGAATACCCACTGTTAGCACCACTCTCTCCTGTACCTGAACACCCACTGTTAGCACCACTCTCTCCTGTACCTGGACACCCACTGTTAGCATCACTCTCTCCTGTACCTGAACAACCACTGTTAGCACCACTCTCTCCTGTACCTGAACAACCACTGTTAGCATCACTCTCTCCTGTACCTGAACAACTACTGTTAGCACCACTCTCTCCTGTACCTGAACACCCACTGTTAGCATCACTCTCTCCTGTACCTGAACAACACTGTTAGCATAGAACACCCACTGTTAGCATCACTCTCTCCTGTACCTGGACACACACATAGAACACCCACTGTTAGTACCACTCTCTCCTGTACCTGAATACCCACTGTTAGCACCACTCTCTCCTGTACCTGAATACCCACTGTTAGCACCACTCTCTCCTGTACCTGAACAACCACTGTTAGCACCACTCTCTCCTGTACCTGAATACCACTGTTAGCACCACTCTCTCCTGTACCTGAATACCCCCTGTTAGCACCACTCTCTCCTGTACCTGAACAACCACTGTTAGCACCACTCTCTCCTGTACCTGGACACCCACTGTTAGCACCACTCTCTCCTGTACCCGAATACCCACTGTTAGCACCACTCTCGCCTGTACCTGAATACCCACTGTTAGCACCACTTTCTCCTGTACCTGGACACCCACTGTTAGCACCACTCTCTCCTGTACTTGAATACCCACTGTTAGCACCACTCTCTCCTATACCTGAATACCCACTGTTAGCACCACTCTCTCCTGTACCTGAATACCCACTGTTAGCACCACTCTCTCCTGTACCTGGACAACCACTGTTAGCACCACTCTCTCCTGTACTTGAATACCCACTGTTAGCACCACTCTCTCCTGTACCTGGACACCCACTGTTAGCACCACTCTCTCCTGTACTTGAATACCCACTGTTAGCACCACTCTCTCCTATACCTGAATACCCACTGTTAGCACCACTCTCTCCTGTACCTGAATACCCACTGTTAGCACCACTCTCTCCTGTACCCGAATACCCACTGTTAGCACCACTCTCGCCTGTACCTGAATACCCACTGTTAGCACCACTCTCTCCTGTACCTGGACACCCACTGTTAGCACCACTCTCTCCTGTACTTGAATACCCACTGTTAGCACCACTCTCTCCTATACCTGAATACCCACTGTTAGCACCACTCTCTCCTGTACCTGAATACCCACTGTTAGCACCACTCTCTCCTGTACCTGAATACCCACTGTTAGCACCACTCTCTCCTATACCTGAATACCCACTGTTAGCACCACTCTCTCCTGTACCTGAATACTTACTGTTAGCACCACTCTCTCCTGTACCTGAACACCCACTGTTAGCACCACTCTCTCCTGTACCTGAATACCCACTGTTAGCACCACTCTCTCCTGTACCTGGACAACCACTGTTAGCACCACTCTCTCCTGTACTTGAATACCCACTGTTAGCACCACTCTCTCCTGTACCTGGACACCCACTGTTAGCACCACTCTCTCCTGTACTTGAATACCCACTGTTAGCACCACTCTCTCCTATACCTGAATACCCACTGTTAGCACCACTCTCTCCTATACCTGAATACCCACTGTTAGCACCACTCTCTCCTGTACCTGAATACCCACTGTTAGCACCACTCTCTCCTGTACCTGAATACCCACTGTTAGCACCACTCTCTCCTGTACCTGGACACCCACTGTTAGCACCACTCTCTCCTGTACCTGAATACCCACTGTTAGCACCACTCTCTCCTGTACCTGAATACCCACTGTTAGCACCACTCTCTCCTGTACCTGAATACCCACTGTTAGCACCACTCTCTCCTGTACCTGAATACCCACTGTTAGCACCACTCTCTCCTGTACCTGGACACCCACTGTTAGCACCACTCTCTCCTGTACCTGAATACCCACTGTTAGCACCACTCTCTCCTGTACCTGAATACCCACTGTTAGCACCACTCTCTCCTGTACCTGAACACCCACTGTTAGCACCACTCTCTCCTGTACCTGGACACCCACTGTTAGCACCACTCTCTCCTGTACCTGAATACCCACTGTTAGCACCACTCTCTCCTGTACCTGAATACCCACTGTTAGCACCACTCTCTCCTGTACCTGAACAACCACTGTTAGCACCACTCTCTCCTATACCTGAATACCCACTGTTAGCACCACTCTCTCCTGTACCTGAACAACCACTGTTAGCATCACTCTCTCCTGTACCTGAACAACCACTGTTAGCATCACTCTCTCCTGTACCTGAACAACCACTGTTAGCACCACTCTCTCCTGTACCTGAACAACCACTGTTAGCATCACTCTCTCCTGTACCTGAACAACCACTGTTAGCATCACTCTCTCCTGTACCTGAACAACCACTGTTAGCATCACTCTCTCCTGTACCTGAACACCCACTGTTAGCACCAATCTCTCCTGTACCTGAACAACCACTGTTAGCATCACTCTCTCCTGTACCTGAACAACCACTGTTAGCATCACTCTCTCCTGTACCTGAACAACCACTGTTAGCACCACTCTCTCCTGTACCTGAACAACCACTGTTAGCATCACTCTCTCCTGTACCTGAACAACCACTGTTAGCACCACTCTCTCCTGTACCTGAACAACCACTGTTAGCATCACTCTCTCCTGTACCTGAACAACTACTGTTAGCACCACTCTCTCCTGTACCTGAACACCCACTGTTAGCATCACTCTCTCCTGTACCTGGACACACACATAGAACACCCACTGTTAGCATCACTCTCTCCTGTACCTGGACACACACATAGAACACCCACTGTTAGCACCACTCTCTCCTGTACCTGAATACCCACTGTTAGCACCACTCTCTCCTGTACCTGAATACCCACTGTTAGCACCACTCTCTCCTGTACCTGAACAACCACTGTTAGCACCACTCTCTCCTGTACCTGAATACCACTGTTAGCACCACTCTCTCCTGTACCTGAATACCCCCTGTTAGCACCACTCTCTCCTGTACCTGAACAACCACTGTTAGCACCACTCTCTCCTGTACCTGGACACCCACTGTTAGCACCACTCTCTCCTGTACTTGAATACCCACTGTTAGCACCACTCTCTCCTATACCTGAATACCCACTGTTAGCACCACTCTCTCCTGTACCCGAATACCCACTGTTAGCACCACTCTCGCCTGTACCTGAATACCCACTGTTAGCACCACTCTCTCCTGTACCTGGACACCCACTGTTAGCACCACTCTCTCCTGTACTTGAATACCCACTGTTAGCACCACTCTCTCCTATACCTGAATACCCACTGTTAGCACCACTCTCTCCTGTACCTGAATACCCACTGTTAGCACCACTCTCTCCTGTACCTGGACAACCACTGTTAGCACCACTCTCTCCTGTACTTGAATACCCACTGTTAGCACCACTCTCTCCTGTACCTGGACACCCACTGTTAGCACCACTCTCTCCTATACCTGAATACCCACTGTTAGCATCACTCTCTCCTGTACCCGAATACCCACTGTTAGCACCACTCTCGCCTGTACCTGAATACCCACTGTTAGCACCACTCTCTCCTGTACCTGGACACCCACTGTTAGCACCACTCTCTCCTGTACCTGAATACCCACTGTTAGCACCACTCTCTCCTATACCTGAATACCCACTGTTAGCACCACTCTCTCCTGTACCTGAATACCCACTGTTAGCACCACTCTCTCCTGTACCTGGACACCCACTGTTAGCACCACTCTCTCCTGTACCTGGACACCCACTGTTAGCACCACTCTCTCCTATACCTGAATACCCACTGTTAGCACCACTCTCTCCTGTACCTGAATACCCACTGTTAGCACCACTCTCTCCTGTACCTGAATACACACTGTTAGCACCACTCTCTCCTGTACCTGGACACACACACCTACATTGAGCTCTAGAAGTACTTGTTTTGACTCTGTAGTTCAAGCACTTTGGATTTGAAATGACACAATGACTACTAGGTTAAAGTGCAGACTGTCAACTTTGAGGGTATTTTCATCCATATTGTGTTAACGGTTTAGAAATTACAACTATTTTTGTACATAGTCCCCCCTCCCCCCATTTTAGGGGGCCAAAAGTATTTTGGACGGGGGATGGTAGGGGACGCCATGTGCGACTGACGTGTTTTCCGTTTGCTCCCGTGGTATTCTTAAAGTTTATGTGAATTCTGCAGCAGAACCGTATTTATTTTCAAATGTTAATTTGGCGATTCCTTTCCGTAAAAAACAAGACTACTTTGCTTCCGAATGTCAGCATGTCGACCAAACATCATCCCTGGAGGCTGAAGTTAAACGCCTAGCTGCGGATTTGAAAAAGGTGAAGGAGAGCTGCGTGAGTCTAGAGGGATTCTCTCGCCGCAATAATCTGAGACTTGTATCGGTCCCAGAGTCCGCCGAAATGTATCGGATTTCGTTTCGGGGCTGCTGAAGGATGTTCTTGCCTTAGATGAAAAGCCCCTGATTGATCAAGCCCACCGGTCGCTGCGCCCAAAGCCCCGGGATGGGGAGAGGCCCCGTGACACAATTCTTTGAGTGCACTTTTTTCATGAAAAGATGGAGATCCTCCGACGAGCCCGCAATACCACTCTGAGCTTTCAAGGACAGAGCTTTTCCATCTACCAGGACTACTCCCCCACTGTTTCCAGGTAGCGCGCAGCTTTCGGGCAGGCCAAACGAGTACTTCGGGACCATCCAAGTGTGAAGTATGGACTGCGATTCCCGGCCCGTTTATGGATATCTCACGAGGGTAAAGACTACATATTTGAATCTCCGGATGAGGCTATGGCTCACATTCAACGTCGAAGTCTTGAATATGCTCACAGTTCAGCAACTGTTGCTTGCGTACTGTGGATCGTAAGTAACCCACTTGTGGTACAATTATGCTTAGACGTAACAGACTAGTCTTGTATGGTTGGTGAAACTATTCAGGCTTATTTGAGGTGATCTAATGTTTTGATCGTCTAGTGTGCGTGCCTTATCTCGCTCACCTATTTAGTTTGTTTACACATTGTCTCGGTGACTCAAAATATTTTTGGTTATTTGTTTACTGCACCCGTTTGCATTGACCCAGTTAACAGTAAATGTCTCCCGAGGCTACACGGTTTTTGGGGCCTCACTTTACTTTTTTGAGCGTCATTTATGCCCAGCAAACGTTCAACGTTGCGCACACGTAGTTTTTTGGTATTGGTTGTAAGCTGTCTCAGCTTCAACTAGACTACTATTATAATTACTATTATTTTTGAATGTCTTACTACGATTTCCTTACTTCAAATTCGATTTTTGGCTGAGAGCCTTTATACATTTTATTTATTTTCCCTCTCAATGCCTGTTATAAGACTGGGAATACAATTATATACATCTACAAGTGGTGCTTTTGTCATTCCGTTTGCACAAGGGATTCGCCTTTTTTTATTTGAAAAAATACATACAAATCTTTCTTTTTGCTGCTTGATCCACAAAACGCGACTTTAAAGAGCGGGACTGTGGGTTTAGGTTTAAGACCGCACTCTCACAGACATACTGTGCGAAGAGAACATGTTCTATTTAGGCTTGTACCTCGTTTGGGGAGGTATTGTCTGGGATGGGGGGAGGGGGTGGGGGGCAGGTTGAATTGTTCAGTTCTAATGTTGCCATTCTGTCTTTTTAGTTTTTTTATCTGTTTTTTTTTCTGTACTTTTTCCAAACATTTACCACCGTACATTATTACTCTGAGACAAGTTATTCTGGGGGTTTTGGGCGCTCATTGCTTTTCCATTCTATGCTCTAATGACAGGGTTGAATAACGGGAATGCCCAGAGGGGCCGAAATAATACGATCAAGTACATTTCTTGGAATACCAAAGGGGTTAACAACCCGGTGAAGCGTAAGAGGGTGTTGACACACTTAAAGGGTTTGAATGCAAATATTGCATTTCTACAAGAGACTCACTTGGGGACTGGTGAGCATTTTAGGATGCGTAAGGACTGGGTTGGTCAAGTGTTCCACTCAAACTTTCATAGTAAATCAAGAGGTGCTGCTATTCTGGTTGATAAAGCTACTCCCTTTGTAGCTTCTGAGGTTATTGCTGATCCTAAGGGACGATACGTCATAGTAACCGGTGAAATGTTTTCTACCCCTCTTGTTTTGGCTAGTGTTTATGCTCCCAATTGGGATGACACAAGTTCCATTTCTTCCTTTCTGTCTACTATTCCCAATTTAGATTCTCATTTGTTGATTTTAGGGGGGGATTTCAACTGTAAAATGTCCCCAGTTCTTGACAAGTCCTCACAAACAAATACAGGCCCATCTAAATGTGCCCTACTTATTCAATCCTTTCTTCAGAAATATGCTATGTTTGAGGCCTGGCGTTTCCTACATCCTACAGATAGACAATATTCCTTTTATTCTCATGTTCATCAAACATACTCCCGGATTGATTACTTCTTTTTGGACAAAAAACTTCTGCCTAACCTTCGGCAGTGTACTTACGAGAGTATTGTTATCTCTGACCATTCACCATTAGTGTTTGAACTAGAATTTCCCCAGCGACCTCCTATGTGTTTTCAATGGCGTCTCAACCCCATTTTACTCTCAGATAAGGAGTTTGTCAATTTCATTTCTTCTGAAATCACCTTATTCCTAGAAACTAATTCAACACCAGGTATGTCCTGCTCTACCATATGGGAGTCTCTCAAAGCATATCTACGTGGCCAAATTATTTCTTATACAGCCAACCAAAACAGAGTTTGCTCCCAGCGACTTCGGTACCTGAGCGAGTCCATAGCCACACTGGATGAGAAGTATGCTACGGATCCTTCCTCTGATATGCATAAAGAGCGCCAACTACTCCAATCTGAATTTGATGAGCTTTCTACCAGGCAAGCTGAACAGTTACTCTTGCGAGCTCGATACAAAGTCTATGAACAAGGCGACAAGGCCAGCAAACTCCTTGCGCATCAGATCCGTAAATCTGAGGCCTCACGTTTAATCCCACAAATAAGGACCCCGTCTGGTGCCACCACAGTTATACATAAAGAGATCAATGATCAATTTAAACCATTTTACTCTGCGCTATACACCTCTGAATCCCCTCAAGAACCCTTGCTGATTGACTCCTTCTTTAATGGCTTGAATATGCCTTCAATTGATACAGACTCCCATGACTATCTAGAAGAAGAATTTACGCTTGAGGAGATTGCAACAGCAGTGTCCGCAATGAAAAGTGGTAAATCACAGAGTCCGGACCGAATTTTACAGGACGTTTTCTGGTCTGCTTTGCCCATTCTTGTCTCGACTATTTGCAGAGTGCCTCAATACTTCAAAGCTATCGCCTAGTCTTTATCAGGCTTCAATTTCATTACTACTAAAGAAAAACAAAGACCCCCTGGAATGTGGATCCTATCGCCCAATCTCGCTTTTAAACAGTGATTACAAAATCCTAGCTAAGCTTTTAGCCATCCGTATGGAAGGCTTGCTGCACCAAGTAATACACTCTGACCAGACTGGCTTTGTGAGAAATAGGCATTTACTTTTCAATATTAGGCGCTTTAGGAAATACTGTACTCCCCAGCGTCGGAGGACCCAGAGGTGGTGGTCTCACTTGATGCCGAAAAAGCGTTTGACCGCGTTGAGTGGGATTACCTAACAGCTGCCCTTTATAGATTTGGCTTTGGCCCCAAATTCATTGCGTGGATAAAGATTATTTATTTTTCCCCCATGGCTTCGGTACGGACTAATAACTTGTCCTCTGACTATTTTCCCTTGCACCGCGGATCCAGTCAGGGTTGCCCACTCTCCCGCTTGTTGTTTGCTTTGGCAATCGAGCCTCTCGCCATTGCACTACGCTCTAATGATGCCATTCAAGGTATAATCAGGGCGGGCTGGGAGCAGAAAGTCTCGCTATATGCTGACGACCTCCAACCCCGATACCTCATTGCCACGTGCCCTATCTGTTCTTAAAAAGTTTGGATCAATCTCAGGGTACAAGCTAAATCTAGGCAAGAGTGAGCTTTTTCTGGTAAACAAGGCTGCTTTAAAGTGCTCTTTTACAAGTTCTCAGTTTAGGATTGTCCGGGATCAATTCACTTACTTGGGAGTAAAAGTGACAAGGAAATATTCAAATTTGTTTCAGGAAAACTTTGTTGCTCTAGCAGACAGATTGAAACAATCTTTTACTTTTTGGAATTCGCTACCCCTTTCTCTTATCGGAAGGATTAATGTCATTAGAATAAATGTGTTGCCCAAATTTGTATATTTATTTCAATGTTTACCCATTTTTATTCCAAAATCTTTTTTTATTTCACTGGATCAAACATTCATGCATTTTATTTGGGATGGCAAGGTACCATGGATTGGTAGAAAACATTTACAGAAGCTAGGTCATTGGGGGGTTTAGCTCTACCAAATTTTCGGACATACTACTGGGCTGCAAATTTCAGAGCCGTTCTGTACTGGCTGCAGACTGATCCTACTGGCCCTAGACCACTCTGGGTCCAGATGGAGTCTGAATCGTGTAAACCTGCAGCACTTTCCTCTGTGCTGTGCTCGTCTCTCCCAGTGTCCCTAGGCAAAAGGTGTGTCAACCCAATTGTAAA